>NW_010564200.1:0-6338 GCF_000687285.1 Phaethon lepturus | reverse complement strand
GAAGCCGCGGCTGCACAAACACGCGCGCGCTCCCCAAGGAATCGCGGGGTCCTCGAGCGCACAGACCAGCACCGTGCCATGGCTGAACGCCGCGTATTTGTACTCTGGCATACTTCAGGGTGATTACTTTAGCCTAAGTCACCACGTGGAGCCTGAGGTATGCAAGGCTCGCAAAGCCACGCTATAGATCCCTCCGTGCCAGTTTTCCTCTCTGAGTATCTCACTCTCCGACGCCTGTATGTATCAGGAATAACTTTGCCGACGCGAATTCGGTTTTGCTGTGGACCTTTGCACACCACAGCTGCTGGCTGGGAGATACGGCAGTAGTGGGTAAAAACATTTATCAGCACGCTAGCTTCAGATCAGTAATGTAGGACGT
Organism: Phaethon lepturus; assembly: GCF_000687285.1. Lineage (NCBI taxonomy): Eukaryota > Metazoa > Chordata > Aves > Phaethontiformes > Phaethontidae > Phaethon > Phaethon lepturus. The sequence continues at coordinate 5,959 of NW_010564200.1, read as the reverse complement.
TGCGTGTAAGCGCAGGTTTTTTGTTACCTGACTTCCTTGGTGCTTGGCTTCCTGGATCAGAGCCAGCGGTATTTTGGCGTGTTGTCAGAACCTCATCACAGTTGAGTAGCTGTGATTCGTAACAGTTGCAGTCCGAGTGATTAACGTTGCTGCTTAAAAAGCACTTAAGCAGGGTAGTAGTGACAGAAAGTATAACTTGAAGGTACGCCTTTAACTCACACCCTTGCAGAGAAGCTCTAGCCTTCAGAATTTTAGGGGCTTTTTTTAGCTATGTAAGAATCAGTACTCTGTATTCAAATTATGATTTATTCAGTCTGTAGAGACCTCAGCATTAGGTCAAACATGTATACACACGCAAAAAATAAAGGGGTGGTCTCTGCCCTAAGACCACTAATCTTCCTACTACAAGCATTAGATCTTGCTTACAGCAAGCGGGGTGTGCATTTTAGTAATGGCCAATTCTTCTTCAATAAAAGGAAGCCTGGAGACTTTTCTACATGACAAAGCATTTGGCAACAATGTTGTTTTGAAGCATTTCCTCCTCTGGTCACTTATTTCTACTCCTGTCAGCTCTTTCAGTCGCACTAACACGTCTTTTGTGGGGCTGCCCTATGAACCAGATCAGGAAACTGATCCAGGTTAAAAATTAGCCAGCACAGGAAAAAAAAATAAAAATGGCACAGCAAGGAACTGGCACAAGTGCAAAAGCAGAGCGTGGTGGCACAGGGATGGAACGAGCACACAGTGGTATGGGCAGGAAGTACGAATGCCTGAAATCCTCATTATCGCTGAATGCTTGGGGGTCGTGGGAACGATGGGGTCAGTGTCTCAATTAAGTTTTGCCTTTATGAACTAAGTGTAGTTTTGTCAATGAGAGACATGAAAGAAACAATCTCTGATCCACAAATTATGACAGCAGAAACCTCTGCTAAGGTGCAAATAAATGCAGCATATGGCAACAGCCTAGAAAAGAGCTTGTTGCCTCCTCCAGCTGTAACTGATCATTTACTAGTAACAGCTGTATATAAAGACCGTGGTGCAGCTCTGTGAAATGACATTGGGGGGGCTGGCATGGGCTGAGGAGGCTAAGGAAAGTCAACTCCCTTAAGCCAAGGTGACACAAATGGTCTTAGAAAAGGAATAGTGTTGCAAAAACTGACATGGAGCTTGTGTATAAAAGAGAAAGGGATGTGCAATTCTGCTAGAGGGGAAGTTGTAGCACTGAGAGCAGAGGGTCTAGCGGTCAGTGGCAGCTTTAGAAGAAAGCCTTCTGATGGGTGCACAGGCCTCTGGGTTTTGTGGTGGCGTTCCTCAGTCTTTGAAGGCCTAACAGGTCTCTTGGAGATACATGGGGACAGAAGGAGTAACAGTAATGAAACAACTGCAGTAGCTAGTCACCTGCTAATGTAGTCTTCTGTGAAGGTGCAACTTATGTGTTTAGTTTGGAGGAGGGAGGATGGCTTTCTCATGTTGGTAGCTATGTGGCTTTGACTGTATAACTATGTGCATAGCTTTATTGTCCTGTTTAGACATGCCCTAATGAGAAAGGAGTATATATAAGTTGTTTCCAAACAACTATATGTATTCTAACAGTAAACAGTTTTAGTCTATATTAAAGACAAACTCTTTGTGCTTCCCACTTTGCTGGAATAAGCACTCGGTAAGAGCAGAGCAAGCCTGAGACTCTCAAAGTCTAGCCATGAAATAAAACCTTCTCTGAAGGCCTTGTCTGCTCTAGCACTTCAAGCTGAGAATTTGCTGAAACATTAATGTCTGCCCCCTGAAAGGTCACTGGAGACAAAGCACGTTGCTCAGGATGACAAGGTTTGGTTCTTTGTGGGCTGTGAGGAGGGCAGTTGAATTGTACCTATGTTAGATCGTTAGAACTGCTGTTAGTGTGCATTGGTGAAGCATATTGCTGTGCTTCAAATTCTAGATGTGAGAGTAAATCCATCTAGAAAAACAGAGGTGCCTTGGAATATTGAAAATCTTGGACAGGAAATCTAGTGCTGAAGGCAAGAGGGATATGTTTACTGGCTTTTGATTCCAGCTACTAGATCATGGTGAGCAGGCTGTTAGAAGGAAAATGTCACTTTTTTTTTAATACCTTTTAATTAAATAGTGTTTATGTAATACCTGAACGCTCTCACATAATATCACTAATAAGCTCCATTATCTGTCACCATCTCTTCTGACTCTTGAGGGCTGCCTGCATCCAGAGAAGCTTCAGGATGATGTGTGCGTTGTTAACTTCTGACTGTGCCCGCAAAGTTTTTGATTGCGGCTTGGGCCACCTTTTTTTTTTTTTTTTGAGCTCTGTAGAGGCACTTAAGGGGGGGAAAAAAACAAAACAAAACAAAAAACCCAATCCCCCATTTTCTCAAATTTCATTTAAGGTTATATTCTGTCTTTGGTACAGTGAGTGGAAGCAGCGAGAGGGAGTTAAACATAGAGGTGAACATAAGCTCTAAACTCATGAGGTGTGAACTTAACTTCAAGCAGCTTCTTCCTGTTAACATTTTCTAGACTGACCTGGTTCTGTGTATGCTCCTGTTCTATCCTTTTAACACATGCTGTGGCAATTTAAAGTTAAATGTGTATCTCCTCTTTCTTCTGGAAAACTGTCATTTTGAGATTGGGTCAGAAAGTTTACTTCCTTGACTAATCATAACGTTATGTTGCCAAAGCCTTCTGAAAAGTGTTCAATGGCTTAGCTTGTTTTTAAGGAAAGCGCGTAATACGCTGGATGAAAATTTTATGTTGTCTTCATGCCCACAGTGGGAGACTTCACCAGCACAACTACAATAGGAGATCAGTCATGGAGACAAGACTTCCAATGACAAACCTGGGAGGCGTGCTGACGGTATGCCTCGTTCTGTCATCTATGTTAACATTTGCACTCCTGTAACGTAATTAAGAATAATTTTTGGTTTCCTTGCTTAATTCAGATTAATATTTTACCATTTTCAGATGAACCAAAAACCCGCCATTAAAAAAAAATAAACAAATAAAAACTGAAGATCACAACATAAGTTTAATGTGTTTTGACTTAGCATCAACATTTTGTGGTTCTTATTTTCAGCTGAATTGCTAGCTGGTGGCTTTCAGCAGCAGTCACAGGTACTTAGCACCTAGATTCAAGGGTGTCACACCCCTCCCCCCATTAGCAAATACCTATAACGTCAGTTATCCCCTTGCAGAATATCTTCTTGAAAGATATGCTGTGAAGAACAACACATTAGTACTTGCCAAGAACTTTAGAATGGAAGTGCAATCAACCTAAAAATCATACTGAAGAAAATCCACACACACACACCCCCCCCCCGCTCCAAGCTTCCTAGTCACAAGTTTAAAAATCTCTTCTAAAAGATGTAGTTCTCTGATGGACCACGAAGGAGATGAGGAGATGAACTAAAAACATCTCCATATCCTAGATCCTTTATATTAAGTTATCAAGTTACTGTTGCTGTTGCTTCCTCTGCTGAGAAGCAGCAAGGGATGCTTCTGGTACTAACAGAACAGAATCATCCAGGGCACTTGATGCAGACTTTGTGCCTTTGAGTGCAAAGTGTTGGCTATAAAAAACGTTTTGTTTGTCTTTGTCCCAAACATTTCGTAGAAGAAGAAAGATGATCATGCCCTGGATTGAGTGGGAACTTTGCTTCCTCCTCTAGCACACCAAGGATCAGCTTTTGATCTTGCGCACAAATGTGCTTTTTCCCTACGCTATCCCATCTTTGGCGTGATTTTTGCAGTAGAAGAGTTTAGAGGGAAAATTTACCCAAACGTCATCATCTTTGCTCTGGGTATAATGTCTATCATCGCCGTGGAGTTCACGTTTAGACAGTACAATGGCTAAAATAGAAGTGTCCAGCCAACAGCAAAGCTGACTATTGCTAAACCTGGTGAAGCCATCCTTAGCTGTCAGTGGTAGAAACCTTAGGGATAAAGAAGACAAACAGGATAACACACAAACTTAATGATTCATGCCTGACTGGCAAACAAAAGAAAATGCTGGCAGATAAATGCAGTTAACTACAAAAGTAATGCTGTTATGTAGTTTATGCCTACTGATGCTATCCAGATCATCAGTGTTGCTGCTGCACTAGACATAAACATGTACGTTATTCCAGTCTAACAAAATGCTAAATGAAGTAGAATCCCCTAACACGGATACAGCAGGCATCTGTGGTACTAGGGAAGCACAAGGTGAACAGACTTCAGCAAGTGGCGAACTCGCTCACGCTCCCCAAGCAACAGCTGAATTGCGGTGAATTAGTCTGACTCAATGGGGCATTTCTCATGAGGGCTTGATTTTGTTCACGACAACATTCTTCACAGGCGCTCGGGGTTAGCAGTGCTGCACCGCGACTTGATATTGGTTCCTGAGAAACTGTGATAGGGCTATGCACACGGGTTTTACCTTCTGGGAAGACAGTCTGCTGAACTATGGAAAGGAGCATGATACCAGACTGAGCCATTACTGCTATCATGCCCATATGTTAAATTTTTTAATTACTGAGTAAACCACTCTGAAAAACAGGGAGGGGAGTTCCAGGGGAGGAAACTGTAGCTATCCAGTGCCTTGTGTCAAGAAGAGGAAGGGTATGAATGGCAATCTGATTTCTTCCTGGTGGTATGCTCCTCACTTCAGCAGGTTTGCTTCACAGAAAAGTACAAACTCTCTGCAAGATATTGCTACCTTTGTATCAGAGGCATCAGAAGTGAAGTAATAGCACCTCAATCAACCCCTGTAGTTCATTCATCAGACCATGAATTGTGGCTTCTGAGGGGGCAGACTCTCTTCAGTCCTGTTGTCTGTGCTACGCAGGTGGAAAACTCCAGCAAAAAGATGGAGTTTGACAGCTGAGAATGGTAAAACTTTGTAACTCTGCTATTTTTCTGCTGGGGCTCCAGCAGTGTGCACAGTGGCTTCATCAGCTGGCACACTGTAAACCAGTCACGCCCCTATACAAAGACTGCAGAGGGAAGGAAATGTTCCTTACTGTAGATATGAAGGATTTAGAGGAATGGGAGGGAAGGGGAAGGTCTCCTGTACTCACTAACAAACTCCCTCCCATCAAAAGATACCAGAGAGGAGTTCCTGAACTTGTTACTTGGGGTAGTTAAATAGGTAGGACTTCAGTCTGAAGGTAATGTAACAAATGTAGTCTGCACCACAGTATTGGTTGAAGAGATGTTACCTGCTATGCCTTGCGTATGCTGAGTCAGAATTCAGTGTTATTCTTCACTTATGCTTGAGTGGGACTTACAAGTGTCTTATTGGTGGCGATCTAAGGAATGAGCAGAGTTCAGAAGTTGTGCTAAGAAGGACTGAGTGAAGACGGCAGTGGTGAAGTTAACTTTAATGGAACCATACTCATGGTTGAGAAGATTTTCCTGTATTATGTGTGTCCCACAGGTTGCCATAGAGAAAGGGGATAAAGAGAGAATGGAAAAGGAAGAGAAGGCAGTAAGAGAGAGGAAAAATGGAAATTAAGCAAGCTGGCAGGGTTCTGACAATTCCTTGCACAGCTGGGAGATCCCATTGCCACTGATTCTGTGAGGAACTGCTTAAAAGCTGCAATTCTGACAACTAGCGAGTGCCTGTGGGCCACAGCCTGTGACAGAGGGTATTGGTACTTTCTCAGATTTTTGCTGCCTCCCTCTTCCTGTGCAGCTCCGGACTCTGTTTCCAGTCGAGGTGGTGGCACAGAGCCCAGATGTGCTCTGGGGCCTATGTGCCTACAGCAGTGGCCCCATGGCGCACGGCGCCTTTGTTTAACCGGCACTCACCGGGGCAGGCAGGGCTTTGAGACCCCCTTCTTGTGGTCCAGGAAGAGCCATTTCTGCCCTGAAGTAGGCAGCTGCGGGTGCGGTTTTCGATTGCCAAGGCGCAAGCGGCTCCCAGGACTGAACCGAGCCGAGTGAACGTCTCCCCAGTCCGGCACCGGCCGTG
>NW_010564199.1:37433-58267 GCF_000687285.1 Phaethon lepturus | reverse complement strand
GGAGTCATCTTAGGGCAACTCTGTATTTTTGAAATTCCTATTTCAAATTGCTGCTGCAAATTTCAAAGTCATGTTCAAACACAATGAAGTTCACAGATTTTTCAGCTGTGTTGTTTGCACAAGGGGAGGCTGGGAGTGGGAAATGTCTGACAGTTTTTTAGGTCTGTGTCAATACTTGCTGTTCATAAGTTTTCTTCCAATAGCAAATATGAATTCACATAGGAGCTAGTGTTCTCGATATAACATGATAAAAACAAAAGTGATATCCAGTTTCATTAAAACTCAGTGTGGAAAAGCCATGGAATTGTTCTGCAACAGAGGATATTATATCTAGTGTTATTTATTTATTAGTGGAAAAATCACTGTATAGGCTATTGAAATGCTTTTTCTCTGTTTCATAAAAATATCTCCCTCTTATATGTCTTTTCATTTGAGCATAAAGAACGGTGATCAGACCGCAAGCTCTGCAGGCTGCATTGCAGATGAAGTTCAGAGCACACCACACTTTAGTTTGACATTGTATTTTTTAACCACTGCTTTAATTTATACCGGAGTCTCTTTCACTCTGAAGTCCATGGAAGAAATATTATGCTCACAGGTGGCTTAAAGAATTTCTATATATGAAATATATATGCACAAATCAAATGGCTATATTATTTTCCCAGAAGCTGAAACTAATTTACATTAAGGAGAATGTTTTGCAGCTGCCTTTTCACACTTGTGGATGTCTGAGAAGTACAGCAAACATGGGAATTTTTGGAATGTACAATATTACATATTTGTTGGAAAACTCCTGAAGGCTTTCAGTCTTTTGGACAGGGGTCCAGATAGAACTTGGAAAATAAAGTAATTCAGCCTTATTTGGTTTTCAGTACTTTACCACAACCATGCACCTGCAACATTCTAAGCATTGTTTAGTGTATGTGTGTCCATCATGTAAGTACTTAGGTCCTTCTTCCCTTGAAACACACTGAACACAAATTTCAGCTTGCTGATAAACATGAAAAACAAAGTTAGATATGCACAGCAAATAAAGTCCTTACCTTCATTTGCTATATAATGAGATCTAAAATGTTTTACTTTTTGTGCAGAGCACAAGACATAATGATGTCATAATCACTTTAGTATGAATTACAGATATGTAACTGTCAAACTGGCAATCATACATTTCACTTTACAATATCTATTTTAAGTAGAAACAAAGTTAACTATGTTAATTAGCTGCTTCTGCCCATTGTAATTTCAGACTAGGAAAACCAAGAAAAATTCTGGCAAAACAATAGTTAGAGAGAGATTCAGAGTAAGCTTCCCATTGGCTTTGCAATATATTCATTTCTCAAGCTTTTGTATAACTGATTACATCTTTTTTTTTTAACTTCTATGAGTAAATAGCAAAACTAATTAGCTGCACACTATTAAGCTAATGCACATTTATCTACAACAATTCAATTCTGACTGTGAAATAATCTTTTAGACCAAAATTACACTCCAGCTTAATTAGCATAAGTTCCGCAGCACATTCTTTAATAAAGAAGCTGACATATGGGTTGGTCTTAAATACCAAGGATATTCTAGACAAGTAGAAAAAGGAAGACAGGCAGAGCTGCATTAAACACCTATTACATTATCAAGGTAGTACACGTGAAACAGAATACAAATTCAATACTGTCTGAACTATCACAAGCATCTGAAGATGCTTTTGCAGAAGATAAGGAAAACCCTTAAAGGACTTGTGATGTCCCTCAGCCACCTCACTAGAAGCGGTCCCACATCCTTCGCAGCTCCTTCATCCCCTGTCACTGCGTCTCATCCCCCTCACCAAGGGCAACTAGCAGGTTACTCATTATCCCATTCAGTTTATTAGTTTCCTTCAAAAAGAATATGCATATGGTCTTGCATCGCTTACACTAGTTTAAGTGTGGCCAGTCAATTCCCACTGAAGAGAGTCACTGTAGGTGAAGAGACCTATCTGTCTCCAGGCTTGTTTAGTCTTTGGTTTGCCGGTGAGGATTTAGCAACCAGAATCCAGTTAGTAGCAACTGGGCCTCTTATGGACACTTCATTCCCTGGTACTTGAGCTGACAACACCAAACTAGTTTTCTATGGGCCAATGTGGACAATGTGCATGCGGAGGTAGGTGGACAACAGCACCAGAGTAAGGCTGTGCTTGATGGGAACGGGGAGTTTCAGAGAAAAGGCTCTACCTGCCCTCAGCAACCCTCTGACTCATCTTGTTCTTCCCCTGCCTAAAGCCCACGATGTGCTGGGTGTCAGCGTGTAGCAGATTTACACATCTGGGCTATGAAATATAACCTCTACCGTAACACAAACAGTCACGAGTCTCTCCTGACAGTGAAGAACTAAAATGAAAAAAAATTCTTGCTTGTGTCTTTATCTAACTGTTTCTAAATACTAGTAGTTTAAAATGAACTGTTAGCTGAAGTGTTCTTGGGTTCTGTGAAGGATTTTGACTAAATACATGCTGTTGGCGATGATGTCCTTGCCCTCTGCCATAGTTACGAATGCTATAAAGATAATTTCACCTGCGAAGGATTACCATTTATTGTGTGAGACAATGAAAGACACTGAGTAAGATTTTCAAAATCACCAAGGTGATTTGAAGCGAAAGTCCTATTTTTATGTAACCTCATAAAGGATTTCAATTTAATCAGGTTTCCAACATGCGTAAGGCTCTCCTGAAAATGTAGACTTCAACTCTTAAATCACACAGGCACTTTTAATAACTTTACTCACTCTAATTAACTTTTTATTTTGAGGTTAGTACTGTTAAGCAAGACCAGGACCAAAATGATCTCTGCATACTAATCAGTCACTGACTCCTGCTGCTGAAATGTAACATGTGAGGAGATGTCCTAAAAGCTCAACACAAATTCAGAGCCACAGGAACTGATAAATCAGTTCTTGGAGGAAAAACAAATTGACAATACCTACTTCAAACTTATTGCTTTCTTAGGAATACTTGCAACTAGGCAAACTCTGCTTGATTAGAATTTAAGATAAGGAAATACATCATAAATGAGGTTATAAAATAACTTATATTTTTATTCAGACTTAAAAATGATGCATCAACTACTGTCTCCAGACTGTATAAACACAGTCAGTTCAAAAGGTTTCAACAGCACAAGGAAAACTGAAGAAGATGCCCCAGGAAGCTGCCCTGCTGCTCATTCTGCCTTTCCCCCGGGGGAGGGATGCAATCTGATTTTGAGGCAGCCTCCCTTTTGGCAGAAGTGGGAGAGAGGCAGGGAGGCCATGGCTAACTAGTTCCGCACCTGCAAATCCTGCCTGGCCCTCTCAGCCCAGGGCTGCTTAGGAGGACGCTGCTGGGACAGGCACCTTGTTGCCTGTTCTGAACCAGCACCAGCCCGGTCTACTTCAGGCCACAGCTTTGCAGCTCCTGTCGGTTTGCAACACAAGGCCAGGAGCAGCTGAGCCTTTTGGTTTAAAGCCACCCCTTGAACTGGTGTTACACACTTCAGAAATTAAAAGCTAGCTTGCCAGAAGCCAAGTAATAACCTTTTCTAGAAGGTTAACTTTTCTAGTTATAGTTAAGACCAGAATACACAAGCAATAAAGTTAGTTGTAATTTCCAAGAGACTTTAATTATCTTTTCTAATACTATTTCATTTTAGCTATCTGTTTAAAATCAGGTTATCTAAAAAAATACTAAGGTATCCGAGATTATCAAAAGATGCTAAGGATTTCGGCTGCCAAACTACAAAGGCCTGGCTGTAAATGAGTCTCCTTTGTCAAACTGTGCACCCAAAATTAGTGCATCTAAAATTACTAGTCAATTTTGAAAATCTTGGTCTGTTATGTTTGTCTTGTTCTTTCTCCTTGCCAATTTTTCTTTCCAGAGCATCAGAGCACTGAGAAGAGAAGGAGGAAATTCAGCTTCAGCCTTCAGTCCTGCAGCTTTGAGTCAGGAGATAAAGAATTACGGCTTGAAGACATGAGATAAAAGCAAAGCAATATACTCGCAGCCGCAAACCCAATGAATTAAACTAAGGAAAAAAAAAACCACAACAACATAGGTCAGGCAGAGATCATGCAGAGTAAGCACAGCAAGAGACAAGGAAATGGAAGGCATAAGTGTATTGTTATTTTTCCATGTCATTTCATTTCTCTATACATCTGTTTGCTACCTATAAAAAAAGGCCCTTTCTCTTCCGAAAGATATTTTAGAGCTTGCTGTAAAATTCCCTAACTCCAGGGCAAAATATCATTCCCAGCTCTACCATAGAGGTGCAGACTAGTCACAAGAATTGAATGCTTTTAAAGAGGGTGAAGATCTAAGACAAAAAGAACTACCAGGAGGCAGATTATTGACTACAATTTGTTAAGCAAACACTGTGCAAAAGGAAAATGAGAGTAGCTTTGTAAAACGCAATTTGTTTCACATGCCTAAAGAGGTTCTGTTTTCCTAGACACTGAATTTCCTTGGAATAGGTTCCTTGTATCCCAGTACTGAGAACTGACTCTGACTGGAGAATATATACACAATATATATATACACACTATTTATGAAAGGACAAGGGGTAATGGTTTTAAATTAGAAGAAGGTAGATTTAGACTAGACATAAGGAAGAAATTTTTCACAGTGAGGGTGGTGAAACCCTGGCCCAGGTTGCCCAGAGCGGTGGCAGATGCCCCATCCCTGGAAACGTTCCAGGCCAGGTGGGACGGGGCTCTGAGCAACCTGCTCCAGTTGAAGATGTCCCTGCTCATTGCAGGGGGGTTGAACTAGATGGCCTTTGAAGGTCCCTTCCAACCCAAACTATTCTATGATTCTATAAAGACACAAGGAGAGATGTAAAAAAAATTCCTCAGCTTCTTAAGAACAATCCTACTGTATGCAGCTACAAGAATGGTCCATCACAAATACTCACTGAGGATAGCACTTAATAAAATGACACTTTAAGCCAGCATTTTACCTGTCTGTTACCAAGTTGCCAATAAAATATATGAATGCATCTCACAGCTGAACACTTGGGGAGGTTTCATGACTGTTTGAGCAAGCTGGACTTGCTCTTGGTTTTTAATGTGGTAACGGAATGACTTATCAATACAGAGATGTCAAAAGGAAGATTCACGTGCCTGAAAAGCTGGGTTTTACTTTACATGCTCTCAACAGCAGTTTTATGCCAAATCTTGAACGCGTCTGTACGTGCAAACAGTATAGCCAAGTATTTATCTGACACCACTCACCAGACTCGCCAATACCTATCAGCCTTTATCACAACCTATTCGGTTGTCTCAATTGTTTATCAGCTGGTAAACATCCAAATACTACTCCCACTGTCTTCCGACAAAACACTTTCACCATCCACTACAATGAGGTTAGGTTACATTTCTGGAGAATGCTGCTAGCCTTGGCACCGATTTCTTTCTGGGTCAACAAGGGATAACATTTTGAACTGTCAACATTTTAGTTATCAGCATGATTGATCAGCACTAGATTTACTTTTCAGGCATTTTAATTTTTATATTGAAGCCACATACTTACATGGCATGTTTTATTCTATTCGAAGTGATAACAAAATTAAATTATCAAAGAGTTTCTTTTTTAATTGGAATTCACTACCTCATATTTTCTTAACTGCAATTTGTGTGTTAGAGTTTGACATTGCATTTTGTCCAATGTATTTATTTTCATAAATGGTATCTACAATTGTACAAGGCACAGCACCAGACTCTCAGGGGCTTGCTTCATAAGGAAAGTACCATGTAAATGAGGGAGAATCAGGAACATGATACGTACTTTTGTTACCCTCAAGAAGGCTTTTGAGAGTTGGAGATCAAATATGCTTGCACGCCTATTTCATGAGTAATTAACTGATCTTGGAAGGAGGACACAAGTTTCGTAGAAGTGCTCTGGGGTATCGATCAAGAAGTAACACTAAACCAGGAAACAGGTAACTGAGCTAATCAAGCCATTTTTCATCATCTTTTGTTCACAGTTCTGGTAAGTAATCGTTAAGAACACATTTATGACCACATTAAACCTTCTTCTATGTCTTTCCAAGACTATCTTCAGTTGTTCATAAAACTCATGAACCAAAAAATGTTTCCCTAACTTGAGTTCATTGACATACTGCAGGCCTACCTTCTTCCAGCCTTCTACACATTTCAGAGTAAGCATTTTAAGGAAAAACTGCTCGAAAAAGCACACTGTGAGGTCAAGTTACGAGCCCTGCACATTTAAAACACACCCACTGCCTGTTTCTTTGGTGGGTAGCCAGATGCTCATGATCTCCAGGTATGACTGGACTCAACGACAGGCAGTTCGCTACACATCAAAGTGTTCAGTCAAAGAACTATTCCATAGTTTACTGTGATGATTCAGCATAATCTAAATAGTCCAAAGCCCCGTTTGAACTCAGGAGAATGCAGCACTCGGATAAATTACCCTCCATGACTATCTCATGCCATGTGAACCCCAGAGAAGAGAGAAGTCGACCAGGAGTCTGCCCAAGCTGCCTAAGGTTCCTCTGGAAGGAAACTGCATCTGCCCACCCAGACCGTGACTGCATCAGGGGTGTCCAGCCCTTAAGAGATGCACTGACCGAAGTAGCTGTTGAAATGATCAGAGCAGTTTTAGCAAATCCCGCTTTGCAGAGATAACAGCTCATGAAATTTTAAAGAACAATGAAATTGCTCTCCTGAAAAAAAGAAAAAAAAGGCATAGCACCCACCACTACGTAATACCAAAGCTGCAGAATGTCATATCTCTCCCTCTATTCTAAAACCTTCAGAGGTTTTCAAGAATCATGTAAAATCTTGAGGCATTTTTAGCATTTGTATATGAAATCCCAAAAATCCATGTGAATTCAAAAACTTCCTAGAGCTGTAATGGAAGAAGAGTACTAGGCAAGAATAATGAATATTTGTGTGTGATTTGTTTTGAACTATACTGCATAATGATGTTTTAAGGCTTACTATTGCTGAAACTCAGATGGGATGTCAGGAGTGACTAAGACCATCCAGCACACAACTGAGTGAGAGAGAGAGTGATACAGCTTAAAAAAACCTTATAGTTCTCTGTGAGATTCATTTGGCAGTGCTGGAAGCTAAGGACTAGTAAAAGGACTATACAGAAAAATTAAATAATGACTTGCTTTCTGTAAAGACTTGGTTTAAGGTATATTCAGAGCAAGCTGGCCTTCAAGTATCTGTTGATACTTAAATTCTCATTTCAAAGGAGGGCATAGACATGGCAAGCAAACCAGAAAACAAAAAACCTATACAACTATCTGCTTTAAGAATGTTGTCCTACCATTGGTAGATGAAAGGACATGGAAAAAATAGCAATACATTTATGCAGAGCAGGGAGCTACCAGATTTTACCTGTAAGATGCAGCGAAAGAAGCAGCAATTAGCTGCAGAACACTGCAGTCCTGGGACAGCCTTCTGAGCCATACAGCCAGAGGATGCCAGGGCAGCACCAGCAGCTCCTAAGATGTAAAAAAGCGGTGCCATAAAATGTCCCCAGGGAGCACTGAAACGTGCAGCCAGCCTGGAAAATGTGTGCTGCGTGAAGTTTTCTTCAGTTCTGCCTCTGTTTTTATTCAGTAAAGGACGTGGTGAAAGTAGCAGAGATGAGTTTTCTTCTCCTTTAAATAGCGATCGATTTTAGGTACAGATACAGAAAACCTTGTAAGTCACAGACACTCTATTCTTTTCTTTCTAAAAATCTTTCCATGTGCACTGAAACCGACAATAGTGCTAAATTTTGTGGATTTATCAGTATACTAGAAGATAATGAGGTCTGACTGTCCAGCCAGGCACAGAAATAGGGGGAAAAATACAGCATCACCAGCTTTACCATCAATTAGCTTTAAAAAAAGCATAAATCTGTACACTGGAGGTTAAGCAAAAGAAAAACAAAACAAAAAGATGTCTTTCTGCACCAGTCAACTGAACCCTGAATATCTGAAGTTCTTCTATCATACATTTAACATACCTTTTCTATTTTATGGGAAAAACAGTTGTAGAAACATTTATTTTAGTTTATATATGACACTGATGTTCAAACACCTTTCATATTTTTCAGCTAATTCACAAACAGAGAGTTGTCGGAAGTGGATGAAAGACTATCAGCTAATACATATAAGAATCTCTGCGTTCCTAAACACGGCAGTTTAAACAAGACCTCTGCAAGAGGAAGGAGGTCAAACTGATACTCCCCTTGCACAGAGGAGCTGCACCCGTACAAGCATTTTAACACGCACTGTTGACCCTCAGGAACAAGAGAGATGTGTCCTGTTTCACAAAACAACTGAGTTGAGAACAGCCAATTTTTGGAAGGATAACATGGCTTTGCATTTGCAATATTTATTACAGAGTATTCTGAATTTGGAATTATATCAACTGCCTGTTGTTCATCCAGCACATGCTTATACAAGTTTTCTTTTTTCACTAATAAAACAAGAGGGACAGTATATGCCATTAACATCTCTATATCCAATTTCTTCTTCCAGACTGTACATATGTGACTGTGACCATGAATTAAAATCAGGTTTAAGACACTTGCACAGGGAGCTATTTAGCTCCTAAACGTTTCTTATCCCTGGCTATATATGAAGCAAAAATGCAAACATATAAGTTTCTTGGTAATAAAATTAAAAGTCTGCCCATTACATTTTTTGGTTTTTTCTTACCAATAGAAATAATACGCAAAATTGATACAATTAATACCTTAGTTATTATGAAAAAAAAAGTAACATTTAAAAAAAGCCCATATTCATTAGGTATAGCACAGATTATATCAATATTTTTTATTTGAATTTGTGCAATTCCGCACATCACAGTACGGTAACCATTGACCTAAGCAGATTTTACATATTTGACAGGTTACCAGGTATTTTTCTTAATGGAACTTCAGTTCAGTTCAGTTGGCTGGCCATGCAGCTCTTTCACCACCCAGTTCCAAGGAGAATTTGGGATCAGCGTATCCCACTAAAACCCACAGTAGGGTAACTGTTGGCATTTTGGCTCAGCAGGGAAATGCGTGTATTTTAACTGCCAGAGCTACCAAACTCTGAGCACACACCATTCGTGTGCAATGACATTCTGTTAGCAAACGGCACTACTGAGTAATCCCAACTTTATTAGATTCTTAAATCCTAATTTGTTTCAGGTTGACATGACATAGTATGTTTCAGCTCCTGCTGTTAGTGATATTGTTGCAATGAAGAAAAAAACCCCATCTGTATCTTCCCACACAGTCAATGACTGTGAGAATGTGTGTGCTAATGCATTTTTTTTGCTGCTCTGGAGTGTGAAGACATTAAAATTTCTCTCTACCACAAACAGCATGAATGAGTACTTAGATTTTCTAGTAGGGCTTTTTTTTTTTTTTTTGGTAGTGTTTTTGCTGTACAAACTTATATTTTATCTAGACAATTTCGTTTTTCTAATATCTTTAATCTTATCCTACATTTTAAAATGTCAAACACTGCTATGGATCATGTAGCTGGGTCACCGTTCTTGTTTATAAATCAAATGTTTTAAGTTAGACTGGCACTGTTGGGACAGTACAGAAAACAGCAGTTGATCGTGGAGAACCATAGACACGATCTGAAAGGCTATTTGGACCGCAGTTCTTAGTATCATTTAGGACTCACAAAGCAAAAGCTCAGATAACAGATAGTTTATTAGGACTAATAATTCCATGGAAGAAAGGACAGGATGTGGTAAATCTTGATAATTTAATAAAAAAGGCACAACTTTATGAGTAAAAAGATTCTCTAGTAAGAAAATATGACTTACTACTGGAATAGATTTTAAGAAGACTTTGTGAGGTTTTGCATATAGACTAAAACATGATACTACACCATAAAGTAAGGCCCATAATTTTGAAAACAGCAGTGGTGGAAGAATAGGTACTTTCTGATTTTCCTGATGCATGGCATAAAACCACCTTTTATCGGTTGTATCCAAAATGAATATGAAATATATAAATTAATCCACTGCTTATTTTACTCATAAATGTTAATATTAACCCACATGATGTTCAGACTGATGAAATGGGTGTCACCAAGGTTTTTGGCCTGAAGATCTCTTGTTATTTCAATAAAACCAAGATCTTCAACTGCCTATTCTTTGGAAGTTCTCAGTAGGAAGGTCTGATGAAGAAGAACAGACCTGCAACAGGCAGGTTTGCCATTTGTTCCTGGCAAATTCAGGAGACAATTCAGGACTTACTATCTGAAATGCTAAGGAACTTGCTAAGCTAAATCAAATTTATCAATAATACCATGCTGAATTATATGTTACAAAGTTTAAAAAGCCATTTTAGGTCAGTTTTGCTGCTGATACCACATTTTGAGATAGATCCTACAAGTTCATTTCTCCATCTCTCAAAAAGGAAAAAAGGAGGGAAAGTGAAAACTGAAAACTTTTTACTTGCCTTTCAGATGTTTTGATGGGAATTGTTGTGCTGGCAGGGAAATTAAAGAAAAAATAAATGTTCTTCTGGTGTAACACACACTGTGATTCACAGGCTGAACTGACTACTGGCAAAGCCTGCATAAACAATCCAATACTGAAGGCATTTTCACTGAACTGCTTCATTATGTACTGTCTCGGTCCCACATGAGCTCTTGCCATTTCTAAGCTTTGCCTATCTTATTTCAGGATGTCAGGTTCAAGAAACTTGCATTGTTTTAACTGATCACAAGCGGTATTTCCTAGTTAAAGAGCTGGCCATGGACTGAGAACTGGCATATACATCTACGCCACTAAGAACTGGGGGAATCAGATCCCAGGCAGCGTGGGCTAAGGCAGCAACTAAGCCTACAGTACTTACTGTTTCTCACAGGTACGTGACCGAATGGCAGATCAACTCTTAAGCAGCAAAGGAAACCTGGAAATTTTCTTTGTAAATTCAAGCATATGCGAGAATGGGAAACTTGGAAGCCCTACAGACCAGGATTTCCCTCTCCCTCTTTGTCATGAGAAAAGGAGTAAACTGAAAGATTGAGATGGATGCTATGGGTAGGCTCTGAAATGTTTGTCCTATATCATGGATATCATATGTCATAACTTCATACTAGAATCGAGCAGGTTTAGTGCATTACATTGTGGACAATGCCTAAAACCCGCTTTTTTAAAAAAATTAAATGTATTTTAGTAAAGGCTACAACAGGACTTGGTATTATGTCAGAATTTCAAGTTATCTTTCATAAAAACACACTTCTTATGAATTTTAAAATTTTACAATAAAAGTTTGCCTTTCTTATTATGTTCTGTCTCCTCCACAAATGACAAACCACTCTGACATATGAATCAGTCTCACATCTATTCACCGGACAGATTCACTTTGTGATTAATGATATTTAAATGTTGCATCCACATTCTTCTTACTTCTAAAAATTGCCTAATTATTATAGTTGTAGAAAATCTTCTAAGAAAAATCAAAATCAGAGAAGACATCTCTGGTTTGTAATTTCATTGATTGAGAAATACTTTGTCTCCACTGGACAACTGGCTGGGACTAGCGAACCGATTTCCAGATTTACGAACACTGCTTTAATTTATGGCTCAGTACATACCAAAGAAAAAAAATAAAATTTAATGTGGTATCTCAAAAATAAAATTCATAAAAATTTTTAAATGCAAAATTTGAAATACAATTCAAGGTTAACTGTTGGATGGTGAAGACCTTTTGGATTCTAAATACTGTGGATCAGAACTTCTTACTAGTCCTATCTTGTGCTTCTTCACAAAAATTTGTGAGCATTATAAGGGAGAAGAAAAAATGTGTTCGTTGGATTAAGGCACTCTCAGCTTTCCAAGTTCTTCTGTCTCCTCAAGGAATTATGCAGACATAGATCACGTTCAGCATATAAGTCTTGGCAAATTTTGCTGTCTCCATAAGAAGGAGATTCTCTCCTGACAGCAGGTATAATTTGGATTGACAACATGATGAAAAAAAAGCTAGCTAAAAGAACACAAGCACAAGACTAAACATTACAGTAGTTTCTTGAACAACGTATTAAGAGAGAAGAAAAGTATCTGATTTTTAGGGGAGCTGCACTCCCAGTATTGAGCTGTGCAACAAAGCGGTACCTCTGGAATGTAATTACTTTCTAATATATTTGCTCATCTCCGTTCACTAATAGCTCACTTTTAATACATTGAATGTTGGCTTTGTTTTCCTGCTTTGGACTTTTTGAAAAAATGTCATAAACTGGATTGTGAGAAGTCAAATTATATAATTTAATATTCATTTTAAACTAATAATAAACTTTATAAATTTCTTTTTAACAGCAACAAAAGTTTATGGGATCTGCTTCTCCATTATTTTCAGATTTTGCAATTTGCTTCTTCAATGAAGAGTAAAAATTTGATTTAGATAAACACAATTATTTACATTCTTTCAGCAAATGTTTCTCAGATGAACTGGAAAACAATTATACTCTGGATACCCAAAGGAATAGCAAAATTCTTGCAAACGGCAATCCATACAGAAAATTTTAATTGGCTTTTGCTTTCCTGTGTTAAATTTAACGCACAGAGGGTGCCTGTCCATCTTCTGACTAATTCTGAAGAATACTTTCTTGCATGTTATCCTGTTTAACTTTCAAGTAATGCATTTTTTTTGACGTGACCACAGAAAAAGAGTCTTGCAAGCTACTGTAGCTCAAATATCATACATCTAAAATATCTGATTTGCCATCCACTATCATTCTTCTTCATTACTTCTTCACATTCTTTTTCAAACACATTATCAATCTGGATGTAAATACGACTACTTTACTTATTGACTCTTCTAGTTTCTCTGTCTTGTCTTTCTCCCGAAGCAGCAAGGAAGGCTTCCAAACAAGAATTGTGCATGGCTTTCATTGCTATGCTTTCTTACTCCCTCTTCCATTTAGTTAATAAGGACATCTCATTTACAATGATCAGATATAGATATTATTTTCAAAAAAAGTATTTTTCCACAAGCTAAACCACAAGCTTTAATAACCATGCCTAATTTAAAGCCTTTCAACAAGCTCTCAGAATAGATGACAACACTCAAACTGAAAATATGTGAATTAATTTGAGTCACATTTGATGAGGCACAGTATGAAATGCAAAACTAAATCCTAACAGATTTCATATAAATGTATAAACCCCCCAACATACTACTGAAATATTAAAATTTTCAGACAGAGGATTTGGAGGCTAAGAAACACCAAAATTATAGATCTGTGTTCAGTTTTCTGTAGTACAAACAAACATGAAGACAATCATAATGAAACAATGGTCATAGGAGATTTATGATTTCTGGAAATTTATAATTAAAGTCTGAAAAGTCCTTTAGGAAAACATCCAGGCTACAAATGAGTAAATATAGCAAGATAAAATAGGGATAAGTAAATGAATCAATGTTTTAAGTCTTGTGTATTGGAAAAACTCATATCATTTACACATCTATATGTCAGTCTTCTGTTGGAACACTGCTGAATCATTCACTGTTCAGCAGCTACGTATCCCTCCTTACACAAAACTTGTTCTGACACAAAAAAATCTTTGAAAACACAAGTCATCTATTCTGAGTTAAAAAAAAGCCCAGAATAACATACTCTTATATTGCAGCCAAACACAAATATGTAGCCATAGTAAGGGAAAACAAAATATGGTGGTGAAAGCTCAGGAAGAATTTCTGTGAAATACCTGAAGGACCACAATACCTACTCACAGCTTTGGATGCTTCAAGCCAATTGCAGAACTAACCTACAGAACAGCCTTTACTTAAACTGGGAGTGACTTGGTATGACAGAGTATAAGCGTGGATAAACTTTGCTTATTTGTGTTGAGGATGATGAACTTTTGTTCCAGTGGTCTTAAGTGGTTAAAGCTATTCAGTCCAGTGAGGCCAAGGTCACAGTTTCTGGGAGCAATAAACTCCACACAAAGAGCTAACACGGGACGGATGCATGTTGGCATGGTCCAGTCAACAACCCAGTGCTCTTGAAAACAAATTATTTAAGAATCCTGGTCTCATCAAGTTCAGAGAAGATCATGGGCAATGCCTATGGAGCAAATTCCGAGATGCCCCCAAGAAGACGCACCCAAGCCTTGCTAACTCCAAGAATACCCTCAAAAAGGGGGTGACAGTAGATCAACACCCATGTTATGGATAAAGGCAGCAAGACAACCTCAAGTTGTGACCTGACACTTCCTTAAGTGTGACTGATGCCTGATCAGAGGACATAACTGGTTTTGGTCTGACTTCCTTAAACTAAGGAAGTTGTGATCTATTTGGGGTTTTGTATTTTGTGTGTTTTATAGTTGATGCTTCAAGACAA
Organism: Phaethon lepturus; assembly: GCF_000687285.1. NCBI lineage: Eukaryota > Metazoa > Chordata > Aves > Phaethontiformes > Phaethontidae > Phaethon > Phaethon lepturus. Next base: position 43,946 of record NW_010564199.1, on the reverse strand, counting down.
GATAGTCCCTAACACAACTGCCCCACTAAATTGCTTGTTTAAATTGAAATCAAAACTGTCAGAAATTCTGTTTTGTCTGTGGCATATTGTTTAATGCTCTTCCTATTTTCAAAAAATTCCCCAGGAATTTAAAATATGTTTTGTGAATATATTCCTTTGTGCATCATAAAGTATTTACATGTTTTCCTTTTGTCCCTCTTGCATGAAGAAAAATTCAGTCTTATGTCTGAATTTTGTAAGATCACGGACAGAACCTCACTCAGGAAAGCACTGGGGGTAGCAGGAAGGAGGGAGGAAAGGAAGACGTAGCCAAAAATCCACAACTAGAAGCAGGGCAAGAAGCCCTTGCTGAACCAAAGCAAGTCCTAGCATAAAGCAAGCAGAGCTGTTGGAAACACACATGGAAGTGAGCTGAGAAGATAACTGGAAGTTTGGATCCAGGGGGAATTTGGCAACATCTGGAAATTTGCCAGTCAGGTGAATCACTGTGATACAGAAACCACCTTAAAGAACCACTGTTACACATCCGGATAGAAAAATAAAGGTGGAACTGCTGCAAGAAGGTGTCTGTCGCACATCTCATGTACAAACACCTGCCTCCTACAAAAGGAGCCTAGATGCACCATTATGCATACAGTGTCTTTGGGAGATTTTTTGAGGGGGCCGGACTGAAGGAACTCAGAGAAACACAGTCCATGGGTCACAGGTAGCACTTTCAGAGACACTGGTGAGCAGTCTGGTCTCCAAACACAGAAACCAAGTCCTCTGAGAATGAGGATGACTCAGACTGCCAGAGAAGACTTCCAGGAACATCATAAAACAAGATCAAGTACAGACTAACACCCATGACATCATGTGGCAGTAGGTCATGGCATTATACCACTGATGAGGAAATGACTGCAGTGCTGAGGCCTTTCCATCCAAAGATGGCCATGCACTCTTCTGTTCTGGAACCAGGGACCAGGGGAGAGGTGGGTTGTTACAATGGGATTGGAACCTAGGACCTAGGGGTCAGGTGAGTTGCAAGATCAGAGGGCACCATGCAGTCACTTGCTTGTTGGATGCAAAGGTCCTATGAAGGGCACAAAGGTTGTGGATCACCAGGTAAGAAGCACTGGGTTCAAGAAGCACTTCTGCTCTTCATGGGTACCAGCAGCACAGCAAAAAAGCAAGAGGAAGGTTTTAGAGAGAAAATCTAGAACCCTGCAAGGGAAACTGAAGACAAGGTCTTCCATGCAGTAATGTACTTGCATACCACACAAGACTGTAAACAGACAGAAATGCAAAAAACCTTGGCTAAAAAGTGAGGTTTCGTATTCATTATGAGGTGAGGACACTTCTGTATGAGGTATTAGATGTTGTAAACAAGAAGCCTGTACTGGAGGGATGGAGTTCATTTGAACCTTAAGGGAATCAATCTGTTAGCACTTCAAATCCAGAAGGTCATGAGTGAGCTTCTCACTGATAAGGGCGGCGGGGGGGAGGGGAGGGGCGCGGTGAGGAAGGGTAGAAGATGGTGGCTGTAGAATAGCACATGTTGTAGGATTAATTACTCCACTGTTATAGAATATATATACACACTACTATATATACTGTAGAATATATACACACTATATATTAATACTCTACTATTAATGAAGACAAAGAAATAGTAAAACTTCTGCTTAAGGAGTCCATAACAAAAGATGCAACTGTTGATTCTGCTGGCATGCAACTCTTGTTTTAACTCTTGCAAGTGAAGAGTCATTCCATAACTGACCAGAACGTACTTCGGTTCAACATCCCTATGTGAAAAATGAGGCCACAACATCCTCCATAGTCTCACTCAACTTCCAAGAAGGGAACTACAGAAGAACAAAGACATTGTCTTAATAATAAGGGTAGCTAAGATACTTAATGCAGTATGAATGTCTCATTAGGAGACCATAAGGAAAGCACTATGGTAGTGTAAATCACCTATCAAAAGGAGCTTGAAGAAAGGTAAAAAGGAGCTAAAAAGATGAGAAAAGTTAATTTTCAAGAAGTGTTTCTGAGGCCTTTGAAATTAGGCATGCATAGTAGCTAGTGAAGTTGAAGAATGAAGGAGAGTTCAAGAGTAGGCTTAGATCATCAGCTCAAGATAGGCATAGTGAAATGATGTGATTCTACCTACAGGCAGATAAAATAGTAAAACCAGTTCGAAGTGTGGTGTAGTGAAGGTGCATTCAGAAGGCATCTAAAGCACTGATTGCGTCACATCCATGAGATGACTCAGTAATGGAAGAACGATTTGCAGAGAGGTGAAAGATAACAGCAACAACTGTATTTCAATTGTTTTGCAATGTGCGAAATCAGTACGAATCTATGAATGGGGAGCTTTAGAAATTTTTGTGCATTTCTCATTTCGTTCCAAGAGCTGAAAATACTTTACAAACATCAATTTACTGAGATGGATAAAGTGGTATGGTTTAAGAATGAAGTCACATCTGAACCGGGACTCAACAGTTACCTAACAGAGTTTCCAAATGCTCAGAAAGAGCACATCATTATTTCAGTGTATGGCTAGAGTAGACTCTGGAGCTAGCCAGTAATCTAACATAAGGAATAAATAAAGCCTGAGACTGTTAACAACTAAAAAAAGGCAGGGCTTTGGATTTTCTCTCTCTCTCTGCAGGCTCTCCCCTACCATCATCACTCTGGGCTCTGAATCAGAAGCTGACTCAAATGGCAAAGCTACCCTCACCTGCTCTACTCCCAGCACCATTCTAAGAAAGACTGCATCTGAACATGCATCTGGCACATCCCTGCAAAAATGGTAAGATCTGAAGAGAAGGAAGCACAAGCTGGTAGGAGGAGAAAGCAATACTACAAGTTAAAGTGAGACTCACATTAAGAACAATTCTGCTGAACTAATCGCCGTTTTCTAATCTTTGCTGTGTAAAGATATACAGAGAACAATAACAAACTCCAGACGGTGGTTAATGAGTACTTGCCGATTTCCTACCAAAGCAGCAATTTTGACAAATCTTTACAAACAAATGATTTGCAAAAGCAAAAGCTAAAGATTATTAAACCTTCTGAAAAAAGTACTGCTGCAAAAAAACAAGGGGAAAGGGACAAATAGGCAAGAAGAATAGAATAGTGGGTAACTCTAAAGTAATAAGCCAGAAAAGGAGTTCAGCCTCTTGGTGCCTTCCCTTTAGAGATTTTGTTTAACTTGCATGATCATTCCAATAGTCAAAATGCCTCGTTACTCAAGAGTCTTATGGCCAAAAATTAGTATGTAAGTCCATCAGAAACTGTTTAAAAAAAAAAGAGCTTGAGACACTTCTTTTATTCTAACTAATGACTGCATGTGATAAAATGAGACCACTGGCATACATTAATGGGTGAATGTAATTTAGAAAAAGGCAGGTTGACAAATGTCTACTGACCATCATGAACGACTACCAACAATCACAGTATTTTAGCTACTTTTTCAACCCTCCAATACCTACTTTTTATTGAAATCATAAACACATACTTTGTGACACTCGAACGTATGATTCCAAAATACCCTCAGATTATACATTAATCACAGCTGAACGCCCCTTCCATGCCTTGTATTCAAAAAAAGCCCCAGATCCTCTTGATTACTGAACAAGTCATTAAATTTTCATGGTCACAACTGGGCAAACAGTTGAAATGACAGACAAATTACTGTGCCATTTTTGTATCAAGTTGATGTTCACCAACCTCAATCAATTCAGAGTGAGAGAAAAGAGATCAGGATCATTAAGTACTGAAACATGAAATCTCATGTACTGCAGTTGAGTTAACTTGGATAATATCTGGAACCCTCAGTACTGAGCCAGCACGCATTTCTGAAATACATAAGCCTCTCTGATTTAAATAATTTTGACCTGTTTCATAAGGTTGCACTTGATCTTCTGTAGTTCGTCTACTTTAGTGAAGTATGTGGAAATAAACTACACATATATAAACAACTAAATCTAAGCTCTACTCTATTTTCAATACCTCCTACATATATTGTATGTTAATATATTTTAATTTTTAACCCAACATGTAGAAATCTGAGAAGCAATTCTAACTTGGATGCTCATTGCTTGAACTCTCATTACTTCTTTCCCATTCAGTCCAGCTGGTGTAATCTGACAACCAGCTGCTGCAAATGTGGAGAGGAGACTCTTGTTTACTGCAGGGAAAACAGAGATACAAAAATTCACCCTTAACAATACTGGAGAGAACACTGGGTTCCTGATATTCCTTGGACTGTCTGCGATTTCTCATCCCAAAAGGCAAAAATCTTACTGATACGTTAACTTTTTCATAGTGACTAAGAGGTTTTGGCTTGAGGAATCATTGCATTTTGAAAGAAAACCAAAGAGATTCTAGAAGAAGTCAAAATATGAAACAGGGAAGTAGAACGTATCAGGTAAATTTCTTAATCTGACTGGAGAAAAGGGATTTTTTAGAGCTAACCTCAAAACCTCTTCATTTTTTAGAGCTAATAGAAATCCCAAACTATCTGGATTATATTTTAAAATAGAAGATTACCCTCATTAAAAAATTCACATAAAGCTTGCCTTTTCCAGAATCGTTTGCCTATTGTTATACAGGCTGATCAATTTATTTCATTTAATTACTATGGTGCTAGATTTAAGCACATTTTCCAGTTTATTCATGTATTATCCCTACTTAGATAGAATCACAGCAAGATCTTTGAAGATGCCAAGCAACAGTTCCTCAAACAGCAGCTCCATGATTTCAAACAATACAAAGGTCATGTGCAGTGCAAATGAAATCGCATGAGAAATCTATTATTAAATCTGCAATCCAAAGGTTTTTTCTAGATACACGCTCCTGAATCTGTAATTGTACACACTGTGAACTAAAATAATTTTTTAAGCGCATGACTATTCTAGAGCAATCCCTTTATAAAGTAACTCATAGAAATGCTATGTTACATATGCTATGTAAAAAGCTGTCCAGCTTACTGCGCAATGCCTTTCTTTAAAAAAAAAAAATCATCAGAAGAAATTGTACCAGGAATACAGCATGCAATGGCTGTTGAACTTTCCTGTAGGATTCACTTAAAATAGAAAAACAATTTGGTATCAACAACCTCATTACATTGTCATTTTCTAAATTTGTATTTATTATTAATTATTAATTTAACATTTAATGAATTCATACTTATTAAATATTAAGCTAACATTAGTTGCTAAATGCTAAGAAGCACTTGTTCCGTATATGTTATAGAAGCAAAGTTTTAAGAAGCTACAGGGAATAAAACCAGCAAGATGTACTAGCAAATATCAAGCAAATGTCAAGTATAACCCCAAATGCAGCAGAGAGGTCATTATTTAATTGTTCTTTATTTTTTATATCTACTGACTGTTTGAACAAGAATTTTAAAAGAAATAGATGAAAACACAGGTGAGGAAAGTAGATCACAGAGTTTAAGCTCAGAAATTATTCTACTGGGTCACCAATTTTTTTTTCTTTTTGTTTGTGTTTTTGAAAGATAAAACCCAAACCACTATTCCACACAGAATGGAAGTTACAAGGAAGAAAGGCATACTATTAGGCACAAAGATACCTGTTGCTCAAATACAGCACATCCCAGACAGCAGACATTAAGGGCATTTCTGGTCTCTGTCTACCCCCCAGATTAATTCAGCACAGTGTTGGCAGGCAAGTAGTTGATGCCTGAAAGAATATCAGTGCAAGAAACACACTTGGCATTCTGGGCTGCTGTAAAACCGCTCCAGTTACACTGCTAGCTAGCTTTGTGCTGATGAACTGCTGCGTGAATTATCTTTCTGTTTTGCTGTCAACTGCTGTGCACATTTTTAAACATGTTCAGATGCCTTTTTCACATTGTAAAATGGCCAAATTCAATGGCTGCCTGTAGTCCCTGTTCTGCTTAAGACTCCAGAATACTTTGTTAACCATGTTTATAACTGCCTAGAACATTCTTACAGCAGTGACAGATCCTGCCATATAGTTTATCTTTTTTTCCTTATTTCCCCCCTGCAAAATTTGAACAGAGCCCTTGACCTTCAATTTCTTTAAGGGCAGAGGAACTGATTACTAACATTACAAATCACCTAAAGCAAAAAGTCTATGTTCCCTCAAATCCCAATTTGACCTGTTTCCCCTCTTCTGCAAACCAGCAACACGTCTTTGCAGGAAAGGGCAGTTCCTTCTCCCCTCATCCACATGCAGATGGCTCTGGAAAGCAGCTCTCTGCACTCCCATCCTGCAGCCCCAAGAAGGAATCCCAAGAGTCTCTTCTAGGGCCACTATTTCCTACATGAATGTCTCTGTCTTTAAAGAAATAGATTTGGCTCATTTCCCCCTAATCACATTAGTGTGTAATTTCTAAGTCAAGTACTATTTTTTTCTTTAAATTAAAAAAAAAAAAAAAAAAAGTGCCAAAACACGTTGTTCTCTGTCCTGACTGGTAACTACAAGATTCTTCAATTTATAAGATTCCACCTATGCAAAACAAAGCAAAACTAAAGTTAG
>NW_010564199.1:30887-37402 GCF_000687285.1 Phaethon lepturus | reverse complement strand
CTCTTTCCAGATTAATAATGAAGACAGAGAGTGGGACAGCTCCCAGCATCAAGCTCCTGGCACCATATGCTTTGCTGTCTATCCCTACATCGCTGCCTTATCTTTTATTCTTTAAACAGTGTTTAGATTTTTTTTTTCCCTATGAGATCAAGTTTTTATTTCAGCTATTGTGAATTCACAACAGACAACATCAAATGCTACACAGACACACAAAGGATACACCACCTCTATCTAATTCCTTCCAGACAGGCCACATTTTTCTCAGGTTTGGAGAGTATCATCAAAAGTCTTCAATTGTTCAGTATATGAATGTACAGGCATGAATTTTACATAAAGAAACAAAGCACGGATGAGATACAGTTATCACTGGAAACCTGTCTCAGGCTCCTTGGAAAATTCCAGACAAATGTACTTATTAACACTCATTTGCCTGTAAAACTAATTTAAACAAGGAGAATCAAGGCTAATCAACTGATTTATTGTTGGCATTTTATCCTCAGCTTTGTCACAGGACAATGGTGCAACAATCAGAAACAAACCTCAAGTTTTAATACTGAGCAGACCACAAGCCAAGACTATTTTTGTTAGTGTAAGAAGTAAAAAAGCTTGAGAAGCTCGCCACTGAACTCCAGCGTAACAGGGATGGGTACACGAGATGGAAGTGAGGACAGGCTACAAAGGAGGAACGCAGAAATACAGCTTGGACATGCACGGGTGCTGTTAGGAAAGCTAAACATGAGCTTGAGTTGAGATGTGCAAGCCATGTCAAAGGCAATGAGAACAGTGCCTATTGCTACATTAACAGTATAAGGATGAACAAGGAAAACGCAAGCTCACTGCTAAATCGATAATCACAGGCACAGGCAAGGTCCAGGTACCCGATGCCGCCTTTGTCTTAAGTCTTCACCAACAAGGTCTTCCAGGGTCCTGTGTCTGGAGCAAGGGTTCAAGGAGGAGAGAAACTATCAGCAGCAGAGGAGGGTCAATTCAGGGATTACTTCACAGATTTAAACCCATACAAGTCCATGAAACTAGAGAGGATGCATGTGATGGTGCTGAGCGAGTTTGCTGGTAACACTGAAAGGCTGTTCTTTGTCATGGCACGGAGATTGGCTGAGGTCCTCAATAACTGGAGAATAGAAAATATTACACTGGTATTTAAAAAATGGTAAGATGACAAACCAGGGCACTACAGGCTAGTAAGCCTTTCTTTGGCACCTGGAAAAATCATGGAGTAAGTTGTCTTGAAAGCCACTAGAAGTGGCTAAATTCAAGGCACATGAATTAGAAGTAGTTTATGGGGAATAACAAGCCAAGGGTAATCACATTTGACAGTATCATTACAATCTGTAAATGAAATAACTAGATTTGTGGATGAAGAGAGCCATGAATATCATCCACCCTGATTTTAGCAAGGATTTGACATGGTCTCCCATAGCATTCTTGCATCCAAGCTGGGATGTTATCTGGCTAAGCGGACTTAATTTGTACTTGACCTGAAAGCTTGTTACAAGTAGAGCTTCTCAGGGGTCTATTCTGGGACCTATCCTCCTTCATACCTTTATTAAAGGCATAGAGGAGAAAACAAAATGCATCCCCATCAAGTTTGTAAGCAATATCAAACTGGGGAAGAACAGTCATAGAAACACAGAAAACTAAGCTGGAGGGAACCTCTTTATTTAGTCCAAACCCCACTCAAGACAGGTCTAGTTAGACCAAGCTCTGGACTTTATCCAGCTCAGTTTTGGGTATCTCCAAGGACAGAAACTTCACAAATTCTGTGGATGTGTTCAAATATTTGAACTGCATGATGGAAACATGTATCTTCGTATTTAATCCAAAATTCCTGTGTTCCAACTAGTGCCTGCTGTCTCATATCGTATCTGGGTACAACTTTAAGAGGTGCATGGATACACCTGAGGGCAGGTGTGCCATCCAGAGGGACCTAGACAGACTGGAGGAATGGGCCAGCAGGAACTTTGTGACATACAAAATGGACAAATGCAAAGTCCTGCTTCTAGGAATAAACACCTGCAATGGTACAAACTGGCAAATAACTGTCTGGGGAGCAGCTTTGTAGAGAGAGACCCAAGGTTCCTGGTAGACAGCAAACTGAGCATGAGCCAGCAGCATGCCCTGGCAGCAATGAAGCCTAACAGCATCCTGGGCTGTATTAACAGGAGCGTAGCCAGTACATCAAGAGAAGGGATTACTCGCATTGGACTGCATTTGGAATACATCCAGTTTTGGGTCACAGCAATGTAAGATGTTGATAAACCAGGAAGAGCTCAGTAGCGGGCCACCACCACAGGGCAAAGAGCTGACACAGTGTATGAGGAGAGGCTGAGGGAACAGGGCTGCTTTAACTTCAAGAAGAGATGGCTTAGGGTGGATGTTGGACCTAACAGCAACGTTCCTTTATCAAAGAGGAGGTTACACAGAAGATTGAGCTAGGCTCTTTAATGAGGTCCATGGCTGGAGGATGAAACACAGTGGTCAAAAATTAAAATGAGGCACTGACTTGACATAAAGGAAAAAAATGTTCAATATGAAGAGAATTGAGCACTGTAAGAGGTTGCCTAGGGAGGCTGTAGAATCCCTGTCCTTGAAGGTTTTCAAGGCACACCTAGACAAAGCCCCGAGCAAACTGACCTAAATTCAGTGTTGACCTTGCACTGAGAAGATAGTGGGATTAGGACCTCCTGAGGTCCCTGCTAAGTGAAAAAATTCAGAAATTCAAATTAGCTCTTTTCAAGAAAGCACTAACCTGGTAAAACCAAAGAACAACAACAAAAATACACAACAAAAAACCCAACAACCAGTAATGGGATACCCATCTTCTGTTTGGCCTATATGAAGTTTTTCTGGTTTGTTAGAATTAACATTGCATTATCAGCCTTGGTGCTCATATACTGCAGAGTTATTAAAACACTACGAAGTTGTTTCCTCTTCAACGATTCAAGAATTTAATAACATTTACTCCTGGAGATATAAAACATTGATTTCTTTCCTCTTTCTATGATGGTACATAATTTCTACAGCAACATGCAAGTAGTAAATTCAGCTTTTCATCCTTCAGAGGTTAAAATGGTGGATATAATGCCATTTTTCTGCTTAACAGATTAAAAAGACTTAAAATTTTGTTATTTTCCTTCCTCCTGCCCCTCCTTTTTGAGAGAAGGGAGATTTTCTTAATGTAGATGGCCTATCTAACCATATCACATGTATTCTTCTAGTTTCTTGGCCAGCACTGGTACAGAAATAAAACTCATCAAATGTGTTCTACCTCTAATTTCAGTGAAATATATGCACCAATTCCCAAATCCTCATTAACATTAACGAGTCTTTGCAGAAGCAAATCTCTTGGACGGATAATGACTAGTTGTGTAAGAAAGGACTATTCACACAAGAAAGGAACACCAAATACTTCCCATCTCAAATGTTTCACCGTAAGAAGTATTTTTATTATGTCATCTGATGATGATTGAACAGGCAAAGATTTAATTTCTTTTTATAACTAAGCAACAGGCAACGCAATACAAACTGTTTCTTCTCATTAATTTTTTTTTCACAATCCAATTACATTACATAAACTACAAAAGCTACTCAGAAGCTCTGTGTAAGTGCAACCACTCATAGCACTAAGGTGACTTTCTCAATGGGATCACAGGGGCAAATGAAAATATGAAGTAATTTAAAACATCTTTTTGTCATAACAAGCACTCTGCTCTTAACAATTCTCTGGCCTACTGAACAAAATAATTTCAGCAGTGATTAGTTATTTGCCTATTCACATACAAATAGGAAGAAAAACAAGATGTAAAAAATGCTTAAGCCTCTCCTTAAGGATATTTAACTCCTGAAGTATTTATAGAACAACCCATGTTTATGGTGTTTACAAAAAAAAGAAAAAACCCACAAAAGTGAAAATTTCATTCCAAATTATGACCAAATTTCTATTACTTGTCTTTGATCAGTACCAGCACAAACATACAGGACACAAAAAAATTATAAACCCAATTATCTTTCCATAATGAATTATTGCAAGTAGTTGATTTTAGAAACTCATAATGCACATTAAATATTAGATCAAATAAACTATGTAAAATGATTGTTATCTGTCATACTTTTTTTTTTTACTTCACATAACCAGAAGGTTATTCAGAGATTGCACATGACAGAGCCACAGGCTTTCAGCCCCTGAGGTTAAAACATGGGCTGTGGGGATAGAGATGTATCCGATACTCTGATTTAAAGTTCCTATTTAGCATTGTTCATCCCTAAATTGCCTTTTAAAAGGGAAGACCGTTATTTTTTTTTAATCATATATACTATTTAACTACTAATTCCCTTATAATATATTGAGATGCTTTATACATTATATGCTTATATATGAATGGAAGTTACCAAAGTGATTTGAACATGTAAAGTATGATTAAAGATTACAATAGTACACTTTAACTTAATCTTGACCTTTTTTCTCTCTCATCTCTGTCTCATATTGTGCCAGTAAGAAAGAATCCAACATAGTCTTTCTAAACTATCAACAAATTTTTCTGTCAGAACTGCGTGACCCACTTCACTATAATCTACTGTGGTAGTAGAATAGGATGTGAATTATGAAATGACGCTATCTGACAAACAGGTCTGGAGCTGTCAGTTAGCTACTATAACAAGTACCTTTTTATATCTGCCTTACATGTGTTCCCTGGTTTGCTCCTTAAAGATAAAAGAAGATTATTGAGGATTTGCAGTCCTGCACATTTAGTTGCCAAAAGTCTACTTTACAGAAAATTTGACTTTGTTCTTTTAATCCCTTAACACTATTAGTATTTCAGAACCAACAACTAGAAATGGTAAAGCAGAATATCAATGAAAGGATAGCAATACCATGAGCTCCTTGCCAAGTGTGAATACTAACATACGGTAGATACAATATGTATAGAAATACAGTTACTGTATGTATATTAAAAATACATATACAACTATACATATATTTGCATATGTATATACACATACATAACTATATACCCCTTCCTGCAGAAGCATCTATTAAGGGGAGCAGAGTCATCAACTCTGTGGTATTTCTGCATCTGTTTGCTAATATGTGAAAACTTATTCTGGGTGTTGGATTTGATCCCTTCCTTTAACGTGCAATTAGGATTCATACACTAAATTAATTCTGTGATATTCTTATAAATACAAGATATTTAACGGGTGATTACTATCTACCATAATCCACAAATGGGGGGGGGGAGCCCAAGCCTCTATAAGGAAAAATATGCATTTTGATACTAAGTCCATAGTATATACCAGCTTTTGAAACATGCAGTGATTTGGCCCCACAAGCAGACTAAGCTTGCATCATAGTCAACCAATTATAAATAGAATTAAACCCCCCGTTACTAAGGAAAACCACATACTGTGATCCTAGAGAATGGTAATACATCTCTAGCTGAAACTGCAGAAAAGTTTATTGCATCTTTGAAGTGCTGATCACAGTTGCTGGGACTTGTCTTGCATCAAACACACAAGAGTCATTCAGGTTGCACAACAAAAAGGGTTAGCTTCTACAAGATTAAACACTACAGAAAGTAGTTATCAAAGTTGGCAGAATGTTTCGCTTGTTATTTTGTTCAGAGGGGACAACGTAACCTCAGATTCAGCATTATTTGTTCCACAGTTGTTTTCATATTCAAGGAAAACTGTGAGCAACGTATCCAGTGAACAGATTCTTTCATAAACGCTAAACTCCTAATACTTTGTAAAAATGAAATTAGAAGGTGTAATCATTCTTAAGTGAATACTATCTTGTGAAATAACTACCGTAAACTATTAGGTACACATTCAGAATGGGCCCTCAAATAGACTGGTCATGGGAAGATATGAGACTGACAAATCCTGATAGAAACTGCAGTGAAATAAAGACATCCATACCAGTGCGTTAAATCTCAGGTAATCTTAATTCTGTTGGTCTGAATGAAGATTTTACTTTTTCAACCGACCTTAATGCCTGCCCAAAATGGAATTTACCTCTCATTCTCAAAAATGACAGCTGATTCTCCACCCTTTTTTGGTCATTGTGACAGGTGTCAGAGAGGCAGGCCTGCATGGTGAAGTTCTCTCTAAGAGAAAGGGAAATAAGCTGTCTCTGGTCTCCCAGACATGATCCGGAGGAACCAGGTCTATGGATCAGAGGGCAGCTCAGAAACCAGATCCAGTCATGTCTTGCATGTTTTCCTGTCCGTTGCCCTGTAGCACCCTGCAATATCCTGTCTGGAACTGAACACCTATTCTAGGCTCCTAACGCTACCTGACCACCTAGAGAGCAGCTGTGATTTTTGACATTAAACTACAGTCTCCATACCCTGATGCACTGGGTTTGGGTGGCAGGTTTTGGTAGCGGGGGGCTGCCGGGGTGGCTTCTGTGAGGAGCTGCCAGAAGCTTCCCCGGTGTCCGACAGAGCCAGTGCCAGCGGCTCCCAGAGGGGACCACCGCCGGGCCAGGCCGCGGC
>NW_010564199.1:20688-30766 GCF_000687285.1 Phaethon lepturus | reverse complement strand
GCGCCAGGCCGCGGAGCAGAGGTCCCCCGGCAGCCCCTGGGGAAGAGCCTGGTGAGGCTGGCTGTGCCCCGGCAGCCATGGAGCTCCATGCTGTTGTATCCACACAGGGTCAACCCACCACACCTAACCAGCAAGTGAGCACAGATCATAACACCATCGCTGTCAATTACCCATCAGCTCAAGCACTAGAGCACAGAGTTGTATATCCAAAAAGTCCACACACTGGTGGCAATTCCTGTCACGGGATATTATCACTCCCTGCAACAGAAGTCATTCCCTCCCTCTGCCAACATTAAAGATAAGCATTTCAAAAAGATAACACCGAAAGCTACCTCACTGGAAAGCAGGCCACAGCCTGTATGCAAACAACCAGATGGGGAAAGGAGGCAACTTCCATTCGCATAACGGCTTTAACTGGAAATGCTTTGCAAACACAGCATTAACCGCATGTTATGTATCATTGTTACTACAGTGGCATCCCCAAATAGCACCGATGGGACCTAGGCCTCGTTAGAAGATGTACTCTACAAATGTATATGCCGAGAAATAAACCATACTTTAAAAACCCTTTCACCTATTACAGAATATCACCTACCCCAACTGACTACAATGCAAGGAAAGAGAACAGACGGCTCAGATGGCAACTGCAAACAAATTTTACAGACAGCTAAACTGCTCCCAATTATACCAGTTTTGAGATCTCCTGTCACACCTTCACAGTTTATAGCATGTAGCCCCTTTAACCTCCCTGTAAAAAATATCTACAGACTCCCTTGCTTCTAGTCCCACACCTTCTCTATCAATTAGAGCTCGCTTTTTCTCCCTCTGTTCTCCCAGAAGGGATGGGAGAGGGTTAGCTACTGCACAAATTAGGAAAAGACTGGACAAAACAGCAGCTTCGGTAAAACTCACAGTAAGGCAGAGTTTCTCTGGGATCTTGGCTTAATACCATCTCCTTGCGCAACAGTACTGATTAAGTCTTGACTAGTCTCTCAAAGAGCCAAGGAACTGGGGCCTCAGAAGGTCACTGACTCAAGTCTCCTGCCATGGGTGAAGTTGGCAAGAGACCACCTGAGTGTTGCTGTCTCCTCATTTTGATGTCATTGTTCCCTATACCACCCCTTACCCCCCACTTTAATGGGCAGCTATGATAAATTGTTTAAGTTCTTACTATTTTCATTGTTTCTCATTACAGAAGAAAAATCTACAGTTAATTACTATCTTGCAGACAAAAACGGATCTTTTGTTAGCTACAAGGTACATTTCTAGGTGGTGACCATGAGTAAAGTGTTGAAAAGCACCATCCTAATTTAAGTCTTGTCTTAACTTTCAGAAAACTGAATATTTAAGAACTGCTTCATATGTCATTATTGTAATTGGAGTTTTTATGCTCCCCTCCCCAAATAAAAAGAACCTCCTTTCTTAGTGGTTGTATTAGGAATTTGATATATGTGAATTGAGTTGAAAACCTAGTAAATCTTATCAAATTCCATTAAAGCCTTAGTAATTGAGGAAAACATTCTTATACTGTGGGAAGCGTTGAAAAATACCGAATCTGACTCTCCTTTATGGACTATTTGTCTTACCATGCCAGTCTTCCTTTCCAAGGACAATGAGAAACAATAATGAGTTGAGTTCAGACTGTAGCAAGGTGAACACAAAGTTATCTGAAATTTAAACTGGTTTAAGCTGCAGCTAATTAGAAAACCAATGGATATAAACAGGGAAACAGAAAGTATTTAAAGAGTACTATAAGATGATGGATGATGATCCAGTGAGGAACAGAATGCTTTCATGAAGAACAAAGACAGAACAAACAACTCTGCAGAGACAAATGGACAGCTATCAACATTCACAGTCTGAGCTTTTGGCACATTTGCCCACTGCTTGATACTGTGTTAATCCCTAGCTTCCCACCTTGTTCTCCTTCTTCAGAAAATCTACGCTGCCTTTGAGCACTCCATGTAAGAATATAAAATATAGTGGAGAGGCCTTTGGTCATGCAACAATAAATTAGTAACTACTTTCTAGTAATGAACCCACAACTAACAGCTCTATATTTCATGTCATTAACAACACTTTCACTCCTAGACTCTCTAAAGGCCTTCGATTAATACATCTCAAACTCTCGATACATATGTGTGTGTATAGATATATACTCTTTTCTGAAATCTATCAGTCCAGTCAAACTGCTGACAAGGATGACTTCAATGTAAACAGACTCATCAGAAAATTCAGGCTGGAAGTGACATGAAGAAAATCATTTAGTCCCACCTCCTGTTCAAAGCAGGGTGAGCTTCAGACCAGGTTGCCCAGGGCTTAAACTTGACAGGTCTTTCAAGTCTCCAAGGACGGAAACTGCAGCACCTCTCTGGGCAACCTGCTCCACTGCTTGAGTTTCCTTGTGATAAAAAAGTTTTTCCTGTATCAGGTCTACACCTCTCCTGTTTCAGCCTTTGCCTCCCTGTCATTCTTCTGCCATGCACCACTGTGAAAACTCTTCTCAGCAACATCCTCTCGGGCACTGGAAAGCCCCTATTAGGTCCCCCCGAAAGCCTCCTCAACAAGCCCCGTTCTCTCAGGCTCTCTTCACAGGATATATGTTTTAGCCCCCTTCCCATCTTTGGTCCACCCCTCCACTGAACGTGCTCCAGTTTGCTCTCCTGTACTGGGTGGCGTATGTATGCAAAACTGGGCACAGTAATTTACATGTGGTCAGACAAGTCCTGGGTAGAGGGGGATAATCGCCTCCCCTGATGTCCTGGCTGTGCCCCTGTTAACACAGCCTGGGGCACCGCTGGCCATCCCTGCAGAGAGGGGACACTGCTGGCTCATGCCCAGCTTGGGTCTGCCAAGGCCCCCAGGTCCCTTGCTGCAGCACTGCTCCCAGTCAGGCAGGCACCAACCTATGTTACTGCATGGCCTTATTCATTGCCAGATGCAGGACTTGGCATCTGTCCTCTTTGAATTTCCTAAGGTTCCTCTGCTGGCCCATTCTCACAGCTTCTCTCAGTCCCTCTGGATTGAAGCCATGCCCTCAAGGGTATCAACTGGTCACCCTAATTTAGTGTCACCTGCAAATTCGAGTAGAGTGCCCTCTGTTACTTCCATCAGGTTACTGATAAAGCCATGAAGCAGGACAGGTCCCGGGATATTCCACTTGCTATTGGCCTTCAGGTATAGTACGTCCTTTAATCACTATATTCTGAGCCTGATCACATACCAGCTTCCCAACCATTGAGCTCTCTTCTCATCCAGACCATAGTGTCCTCATGTAGAAAAAAGACTGTGGGAGATGGTGTTGAAAGCCTTGCTAAATTCAAAGTAAATGGCATGCACTGCTATTATCCCATCCTCAAATCTAGTCAGTTTGTCAGAGAAGGCAACCAAGCTGGTCAGGAGTGATTTACCCTAGGTAAATCCATGGTGACTGCTTCCAATCATCTTTTCCTTCACATGACCGTAACTTATACCAGAGCCACTATGCCAGATAGGTCACTTTACAGTTCCATTTCATTAACTCAATGGGCACACAATTTTTAAAACTCCTAATCTAATAAGTAAATAAATAAATAAATAGATTCTGATGTCAATGGATGTTCTATGTGGGGAACACTCACCCCAAACCAATTCACTGTCACTAATTAACTCACTTCTCAAGTTTCTAAAGCCTTTTAAGTAACAGAAAATCGTTCTATAAAAAGGCAGACAACAGGACAATGTATGCTACAAACATAAAAACAGGCCTGAAAGTTTTATAGATTTATTAAAAAGCCAAGTAAATAAAACATACGAAAAGAAAGCACTTATCCTCTATTTATTTAAAGAAGGTACACACAATATAATATTCCCCACATCTCACATGGGGAATCCAAAAAAGTGCTATAGCCTGGAATTCTCAGGCTCTGATTTTCTTAGATATATATTTATAAACAACACACTATGTGTATTATGTCTATATCTAAAACCCCTACAAGATCATCAGGTAGATGTCAGTAATGGAAATACTAAAACATACCACTTCTATGGTTCTTCCATGGCACTCAGTGCTAACATTAAGTAATACTGACCTTTGAAATTCAGTGCATAATTGAAGATCACAGAATGATTTAAACAGGGTACAGATTAACCCTCTTCCTTATTGTGCCCAGATAAATAACATGGCTCTACTTCTCTGCTGAAGACACCTTATACTCATACCAACGTAGCAAACTATGTCAGGCAGGGATGTAAAACCACAGGAACTGCAACTCAGGCCCAGACAGGATAGGTGCAATGTTAGGACTACACTACCAGTCACCAGCCAGAAGGGTGACAAACTGTGACAAGCACAGGGAAAACTGAAATCCTGGGGCGGCACATCCCACACTCTTAACAAGATGTACATCTACACCAGTGAAAGGGGGAGGGTGATGCTAACATTAATTTTTAGACATCGGCAAAGTTAGTGCATGGAAGGTCTAGTCCTTGCCAATCCATGTCGGAAGTGTAACTTCTGCGTTGGTCCTTACTTGTGCAAAGGCCTAGTCCTTCATATCACGGTCAAAGAAACAATCTACCAAGAAATCATAACGTATACACAAATCAAACATCCTTGGCAGGAGCAAAATCTCAAAGAAATCACTACAGTTGTTTTTGATTTCAAGGAGAAGAATCACACTAGAATAAAGAGGCTGGCTAAAAAGATGTTGAGCAGAGCAGCTAATGGTCTCTCTGCCATCTGTCAAGATTTCACACTATTTAGGACATTGTACAGAAGTTTGAGACAAACTAATATAAACTAAAAACAAGGTATCGTGGCTAAACAGCAGGGAAAAAGACATAATTAGAGGGTTAGGAAAGCAGTCTTCAGAAAACTTGGAACTGTGTTTAAACAAGGAAAAGAAAATATCATGAACTACCAAGTTAAATGTAGAAAACGATGCAGGTCAAAACAGCGGCCAAAACAGTAGCTCAAGAACAACTTTCAGAAGGTTAAAAGCCAATGACAAATCCTTATTCAAGTACGTATCAAAAGTTTAAAACGCTCCCGAGGAGTGTGCGTCCAAAATGTAAGGTATAAAAAGAATGTTCATAAAGATGAAGGCGAGAGCAGAGGAACTGCACATATTCATTATTTCTGTGTTCAGTGTGGAAAAGTTCAACAAGCTCTTTCTAAGGAACTCGCTGAGAAAATGGTCTCAAATTCAATGCCACAGAAAAGGGGATCGAGCATCTGGATGAAACACAGAACAATGAAAATGCCAGGTCAAGATGGCATTTGCCGCAACATAGTGAAACAATGCAAGAATGAAACAAGAACCACTAGCTGGAGTGTGCAACCTCCCGCTTAAAAATATATGTGTATTAAGTAACTGGGAGGCAGATAAAGTAATGCTAATTAAAAGAGAACAACATTGCAGGGGATACATGGGGAACCACAGGCCTGTAAAACTCTGGCCAAGTTTTTAGAAGCTATTCTAAAAGGCTGAATTAATGAGCACATGCAACCACATGAGCCACTGGAATCTTGTGGAGAAGACAAGAAATGCGTTATTTTTCAAAAGAAGCAAAAATCTTGGATTACAACAGAGTTCTAAGGAAGTATCAGCTCAATACTGTAAAACATCGCCGAAATCAATATGAATGTAAATTACAATGTAAGACAACAGAGTTATCATCATTATCTTAATATATACATCTATGGTTTACCTGTATCTTGAGTGCTGTGCATGGTTCTAATCTCCCTCTCACAAAAATAATGAAGTAAACTTTAATAAAAATAGAGAAAGCTGACAGGGTGCACTAAAAGTTAAGGAACAGATTCTATATTATATACTACTAAATACAGAAGGAATGCCTCAACCTGGAAAACCAATGAGTTACACAATATGTGGTAGAGATCTACACAATTGCGTGTGGAATGGAAAAGGGGAATATGGGTCTATTTTCTACAACTACATCCAGTACCAGAAATAAAGGGAAACAAGTGAAACTATCAAGTGCAAGTTTCCAAAGAAATCTTCACACAGGGTGCATATAAACTGAAAAACTCCTTGCCACATGATGAATGCTAAAGCTTACATATGTTCAAAGAGAGAGTAGGTACATTCAGGAATGACAAGTCCATAAAGGAGCAGCAAGTGCAAAGCTGCCAGGTTCCCAGCTTATGATACCTGCTGGGGACTGGAAGAGCATTCTGCTTAATAACAGCAGGCTTGCTCTGTCCTCTGCCCCAAGCAGATCAGTGTTGGCCTCTGTCAGAGGGGTACAGGGCTCAATAAGTTGATCTAACTTAGTAGTGTAATTTTGATGTTACATTGTTTTCTCTTTCAGAATGCTACAAGTGCATAGACCCCATTTAAAATCTCAGGTAGAAGTCAATAGCAATTTGAGAGGCGGGGGAAAAAAAAAAAATCTCCCTTGCATGTTTAATAGTGATATAAAAAGCATAGTGTAAGCAGCCACTGTGTAACAGATAGACATATCCACTTTAACAATACTGCTTTGGGTACTGTTATTTCACACTAATTCTTATAATCTCAGCTGCCCCGGTACCCTACACGAAAGGCAAATCATGCAGTATATGCACATTTGAAACCTAATGAAGACAACCTTTATTAAAGAAAAAAAAATGCATAGAAGTTCTACAATGGAAAGCAATTAGGAAATTTAGCACAATATTTAATGCTGCACTTTTTAGAAGTAGTTTGATTAGCAGTATCTTGTTTTAAAAAGGGTCTCCAAGTCAGCTTCTCTCTCAGCTCTTAAGTGGCAACTGATTTTAACAACATCAGTGTTAGTAAATTCAAAGCCTCAGAAAGCATGATGAGCTTCCTTGGCTATATTTATAACTTTTGCCAGTCAAAACAAATGCCTGCAAGAAGACATTCCCAGTGAAAATAAAGAAAGAATAACAAAATATCATGCACCATTTTTAAAGCACAAGTTATTAATGCAAATTTTTATGTGCTTTAAAAATTATTACTCAAAAGAAACCGCCTGCATCAAACCAAATGCCATTTTTTAAAAGTGTCCATGGTACCCATTACCTCTGCCCTGAACAGTGATGACAGTAGTTGTCCAGGATTCTCACTTTCAGTCAACAATCCTTGCAAACACCTCAGGTAATTCAGTCTTATTCTTAGGCCACATAGCTGGGTCACACCTTCTTTATCTTCTCCCTCCAAGAGGAAAGAAGTCCTAAACCAGTCTCCTCTCTCCTCCCGTCACTGAGGGACTGGTCTACAGTTCACATACCCCAAGCAAACTTCACAACCAGACCCAGCATACACACATCACGCATGGTAATGCACCTCAGCAAATCTTTCTGAAGAGAAACAACCTCAAGAACAGCCACCTCCATATACACTTATGCTGTTTTTAGGATTGCGTCTTCCTTATTTATATGAACAGTGTCAAGCTTGTAAGTGTAAATAAGCTGCAAATGCTTTTGCATCTAGCTGTGTTGATGCCATTACACAGATACCTGTCTGTCTCCAACCTTTAAAGACTGTTGTGTGGTCAAGACTTAGAAAGATTCCACATCTCTGTCTCTTTCTCATAAGAGGGCACTGTAGAAATCTAATTCCAATTTATTTTAAGCACCCCCCCCCCCCCAATAAAAAAGTTAAAATAATTTCTTGCAAGACTACAGAGGATGTTGTTTTAGGCAATTATGGATCTTTAAATTGTATGTGACTGCAAACGAAGGTCCAGCTTATACATATTGATATTTAGTATCAACAACAATCTTTATAGGAAAAGAAAAGAAATTGCTAGTGGTGCAGTCTGATGTGAATATACAAATAATACTCTATCAGACCCCTGGCATCAGCCGATCTTTTGCAGAGACTGCACCCGCAAGAGATGCTAAAGCTTCTTCATCAGCTCGATCAATCTCTTAAGTAAGCCTTTTTCTTATATATGTGCTTGTGTGCATGCACACATGTAAATGAGGAAAGGGAAAGAACTAAGAGCCCCGGACATTCTCCTAGTAGCTGCTCCGTAACATCTCTTACCAGCTATGCAGAGATCTCCATAAAGGTGAACTGAGGTTTCTTGTCACCCCTCTAGAGATGGGGAAAAAAAGTATGGCAACTTCAGTGCAGGAAATAGGCTGAGATACCTCCTCTGCAGAACAGTTACCCCTTATTACCCCTGAAATGCCCTTCAGAAGCCAGGCATTTAGCCACCTATGGCAGCTGATGATGTGACTTTGTTTCAGAGAGACTATTAGTCTGCAAGGACAGGCTCATCTCTTGCACACTGCTAAATAACTTTCTTTAATCAGTAATACTCTTCCTTCACTAAGCTATAAAAGCAGAGGAGCACCTGCCTTTGTACAAAAACCTTATGTAGAGTTCAATTGTCACTGTTTCCTGAACTGAAAGAAACAACAGATACAATGGCTGTGGACAAAGAGACTTGAAGAAAATGCACTAGCTTTGAAGCACTCATTTATTTCATTTTTCTTCATTCTTAACAGTCTTTTTAACAAACCTAGGCTTCAACAAGTTGCAAAATCCAGCATTTCTTGACCAGGCTTTTCCCTTTAGTGACTGCAGCATTTCTGGCAGCAGGTGAAGTCTCACAGACAAAGACTATTTTGGACTTTGAACAAAAGATCTTATTATGCTGTTATTCTACTCTTCTATTTTATCTGGATAAATCTTCTGGACATCTTTAGGATAGTTGCAATTTTAGAGATAAAAACATCCCCAGAATGCTTGGCGTAAGTAATTATGGTTTTAAATTCTAAGTGGTCCCTTCCATCAAGGAAAACAAGATACGTATGTGCAAAAGAAAATAATATTTTAGGGTAGATGTTTTAGCACACTTTTCATGCTTCCTCCCTTACAGATCTCAGAAAATCACACTCTTTTTTAATAATCAATTTTATTTTCTAAGGGTTTGTCAGTATCGTCTGATAGAGAATCAGAAAATAAATGGAGGTACCCATTTCCTCTCCTTCAACTAAACAGTTTCTGTGGCCAGGATCTTTTAGATCAGTCACATTGTTACTAAATTATGCAATCAAGATAGGCAATCTAGACATAAAACTTCATGAAGAATAATGCATTAGAAAAACTTAATCTTAAAAAGCATTCCCTAGTAATCTTGTAATAAACAGACAGGAGGCCACACAGCTAACCAGCTTCCTAAGCATTAGCAGTCTAAAAACCTTGAAGCTTTATGTCTTTCCATGTTGTATATTAGAACAAAAATAATTAACATTTTGGAAGCTTATGTACTACTTTAATGTATATAGGGTAAGAAACGCTCAGAATTGACACAAACCATCTTCCCTTTTGGATTTTATATAAGCCAAGTCCGTAAGCAGGGCACAAAAAATACTGTGGTGTGAGAGCCTAAAAGAGACAGATGATGGGGAAGCCCTCTAGGGAAGCTGATTTTAATATAGATCTTGAACTGTACTCCAGAATTTCATAGTGTTAGACAAAAAATTTGAGTACCTTTTTTTCTCACCTATAAACCTAGATGGCCACCAAGGAACCTACCCAAGTTCAGAATAAACTTTAGTATGCTACAGGATTTTCAGTTTAATAATACGAAGCCAATTACAAATCTGAAAAAGCCGACACGTTTTTTTAGTCTGAAGTCTAGTTCATCTTTTTCAATGTATGGGAAGAGAAATACGGGTATCAGAAGAAAGTAGCATACTACAACTCTCATGAATCTATGCTATATGACAAACATGTCAGTGTCATGGTAGCTACTTTTCAAACGAGATGATATTCCCATCCTGTATAGAAAACGTTCTTAAACGTCAGAACTTCTAACAAGAAAGTAATTAAAACTGATGTTTTGTTTTCTTTGTCGTGGTTTAGCCCCAGCCGGCAACTAGGCACCACGCAGCCGCTCACTCACTCCCCCTCCCACAGTGGGACGGGGGAGAGAATTAGGAAAAAAACCTCGTGGGTTGATGTCCTGGTTTCAGCCAGGGTAGAGTTAATTTTCTTCACAGAAGCTAGTGTGAGGCTATGTTTTGGATTTGGGATGAGAAAATGTTGATAAGGTGCTGATGTTTTGAGTTGTTGCTGAGTAGTCAAGGACAGTCCAGCTTCTCGTGCTGGCC
>NW_010564199.1:17544-20608 GCF_000687285.1 Phaethon lepturus | reverse complement strand
GGCGGGGTCAGCTGCCCCGGCGGTGTCCCCTCCCAGCTCCCCGGGCACCCCCAGCCTGCTCGCTGGCCGGCCAGCACGAGAAGCTGGACTGTCCTTGACTGCTCAGCAACAGCCCAAAACATCAGCACCTTATCAACATTTTCTCATCCCAAATCCAAACCACAGCCTCACACGAGCTTCTGTGAAGAAAACCAGCTCTATCCTGGCTGAAACCAGGACATCTTAAATTCAAATCAGAGTGTTCAGCCATTTCACCCTTAGACTTTTTTAATAGCAGTAGACTACCTGCATGTCTGCATGTAACCTGTGGCCAAAATGACAGGTATAGAGCATGAACCCGATAGTTTTTATGAAAGCAAGACAAGAATATTTCATTACACAGTACAGGGGTTTCTTTTTGCCAGCTGTTCTTATAATCATGCATGGCTGAACAATGCAACTACTCACATGAAGTAGTGGAAGGCTACTCACAACTTGTACAAAAGACAGTATCGCCATTCCCAAACCTCTACGGAGACATAAAGTAGGTATTTAACCACCATAAAGCCAAGCAGAAACAGTTCATAATACAACTCTGTCAAGCAATCTTAAAACAAAACAAAACAAACAACTAACCAAACAAAAAACAAGCAAACACCTTTAAGAAAGCACTTTTAACCAATAAAAATAAATCCCAAACAAAATACTCCAGGTCAACCCTTTATCCCACTTTTCAAAATACTATCAACAATTATAGGACAAATTCATCCTGAGGCATCTCTCTAGTAAGGTTCTGTACATGAATTAGAAGTTGAAGTAATATGATTTTCTACCTGTTGCAGCGAGTTAAGATAACACTAGCAAAGAAATGTCCAAGGAATTTTCCAATTAGCAGATAAGGGGATTAAGGGGAATCGGTAAATACCACTGGGCCTGAAGCAACTGGTGACAATAAAAACAATGCGGATCACTGCTTTGCAAGCGTGGCTCTAGAATAACTAGCACCAACACACGAAAGGGATTGTGTAAAAAATATGACTTAAAGTACTGGAAATAAAACTGCAATCAGTATCAAAAATTAGTGTTTATAACAACCAGAAAAGCAGCATTTTGTTTCACGGATTAGGTATTAGGAAAATACCTAAAAAAATCCCTATATTACATACTAAATCATGACTCTCTTACAAGCCAAACCGGATCAGTGTATGCTGGGGTTGCACAGCAGCACAACGGCCATCCTGTGACATGACACAGGCTGAGCTCTGTGCTAGACATTCCAAATGAAAGATGAGGGGTGCCATGTGCCTCTTTTTATCCCCCCTCTTCATTCTCTGTAATTCCCTTCCATCACATCCTCTGTTGGACTTCTGTTTTTGTGATACACACACACACATGCACACACCCACACACGTGTATCACTTCCCTTCGTACCACCAGTCTTCTGCTGAAGATGGCAGTGGAAAGTAAGGTTGACAGAATTTACAGAATCAGAACCAACCCACGCTAGAAATAATATACTCTGTAAATGCAGCCATGCATTCAAATCCTGTCCTCTGGAAGTCCCAGAGACAGGTATCTTTCTTTCACATACAGCGAACAGATTTTCTTCACAATCCATGACGGTTTTCATTAGGGAATTTCAGAGTATGCACAAGGTAGAGTTTATGCTGACTATTCAAACTGGATTTCAGCTATAGCTGCCTCACCTACCTACCAAGACAGCAATTGATAGTCTCATTTTTCGGACTGCTTTGCAGAACAATCTTCGTTCTGCACATTGTTATCAAAACCCAGGCTGCCTGGCTCAGGTTTGTATTACATTATTTATGCTGCCTGTGCAAAAGTAGCAGTACTGTACACTTACCTTTAGTGAGCAGTGGCATCATCTTCAATACTAGAAACTTAAAGAGAGGCTGAAAACAATTTCCATTCTGTTTTATGTCTGTGGACCTGTAAATTTTAGAGCATTTCTTGTGAATCAGATGTACCCTCTGTTACAGATGAGTTACGATCAAGTGTTCAAACATAAAAGGTAAATTTTGTAAATAAAATGGAAATCTCTTCTCACAAGACCTGTGAAATACCCAAGCATTTATACAATCTAATCTCCTTTAAAAAAGCTGGGTAAATTAAATTCATTTAAATACATTGGTATGAACCAGTTTAAATAAGTATATGATTACACCACATACAATCATTAATCTCCAACCAAAACAGGTTGCTCTGATAGGGACTTACTACCTCAGCAATATGTAAACCAAAAAGAAACTCTGATTTTGATTATGTAGTTTATTCTTAGCTCTGCTGTCCCAAGTACTCATGACAGTCACAAAACCTTTACATCAGGACGATCAACTTGATATCAAAAGAATTAACTCATGTAGAGTGACTACAAGCAGGTATTACCTTTTCTTTCTCAGACGTGGTTTGTTACTGCATCACTCTTCCCTCACATCCCAATCAGGTTCACAGAAATAACATCTGACTGCCAGAAACTGTAAGGATTTTGGGGTTTTCTCCAATTTTGCCTATTATGTTTTATTTACGGCACTGGAAACAAAACTTTGGCAAACAATCAGTGGATGAAATTTCTTGTCAAGTTAGTAGGTACTACTTCACAGAAAAGTGTAAACTGTCATCAAAACAAACGGCAAAGTTGAAATTATACAGTAACTCAGCTTGTGAAGCAGAAAGCCATCCTATGTGAAAGCACTAACAAACCGCCTCCTGTCAGCATTTTATACTACTGATACTCCTCCGATACTTTCTACACTCAAACTCTATTAAACAAAAACTTTATTCATGTATTTGAAAGCACAGCTTAATTATTTTAGAAGGCAAAGACTGAAATGCAGTTGTACGACTCCTTTAGTCATATAAAGCTGTAGAAGGACGCATTCCTTACTGAATGCATCTATGTGCTTCTTCGACCATACAAAAATAAAAAGGCAAAATATAGAATAAATTGGCGTTTGTTTGAAATAATTTAGAATATTTAAATTGTTTCGTACATTCAGCATGAAGATGCAAAGACAATTCATCTCAGAACGCATTAAAATAACTTCAAAATAGCAAACATTCAGGA
>NW_010564199.1:0-17531 GCF_000687285.1 Phaethon lepturus | reverse complement strand
AATGCCATATTTTAATAATTCATGGTTTTGCATTATCTTCAACTTTTACTAACCTGCTGCAATGAGAACCCTCAGACCCCTCGGCTAGTGCCCTTCTATGGGAAACAGCAGACTTCATCCTTGTTTTGTTTTTTTTGTTTGTTTGTTTTGTTTGGGTGTTTTTGTTTTGTTTTTTTGGTGTGTTTTTTTTTTTTTTTTTTGAGATGTAGACGACTTCTACAGGACTTCCAAAGTTACTGAGACCATCAGCTTGACACAACCTCAAACAAGTTAACTGCAACGTCAAGCCACTGCTTTCAGGTCAACCGTAATTCTGAAAAAAGATTCCTGATCCCTGCTACTTTTTTTTTTTTTTTTCCATATGGCATTCCATATGGCATACCATAAATTGCATGTCTCTTCGATTCTGCTCCAGTCTTATTAGAATTTGGGGAGTAGATGGGGGAGGGAGGAAGGCAAAAAAAGGCATCCTCTCCTAAGAGCCCCCAGCTAGCTCCAAGACCGAGTATCCCAATGTAAAAAAAAATTATTTCCCACCTATAAAACAAACACCAACCATGTTATAACCAGGTTTTGTGTGCCTTTTAGTCATCAATGTAATATGTTTACACTCACTAAACTCTAAGGTGAAGTGAGAGCAAGTTTTTTAATTGCATAATATACATCCAGTAACTTTGACAAATGAAATCCAGACATTGTTTCAAGTGGTGTTTCCCAGAAGTCCGATACACACAAAGGGCTTCTATCATTAACTAATCCATAAATAATTTCTCAACAGCAGCTTACTGTCAACACTCACAGCTTCTTCTACCAATTCCAACATGGTGGTTTTGGTTGTTAGACCAGCTCCTGAAAACTTCAGGCTCTGCCAGCTAGAAAACTGCCAGTAAGGAAAATTCAAATAACAAATAAGTCAGGAACCAAAATTTGATATAGCATATGCATACTATGTGTGGCATAGCAAGGAATATGCCCCTCAGTGAGTATACATCTCTCTTCCACTACCAAATCTAAGTTGTAATTTGCCCAATGAGTTATTCTGAATGACGAGGTATTAAAGTCCCACACTTGACACCTGAAGTATCATCACACTGCCTCTTCCAGCCCTCCTTGCATATAAGCAAATAAGAATTCAGCTTCACTCTCCTGGCTACTCACAGTACTTTACATTATAGTCATAATGAAACTCTGCTCTGAATTCCTCCTCCTTCATCAGAGAGGTCAGCAGTTATCCCAAGAAAAATAATTTTGCATCCTGCTTGGAGGGGGGGGGGGGAAGGTACATGGATGAGGCAAGGGAACAGAATTCCCACTCAAAGCAGAGAATGCTTTAGAGTCAAAAACCATGGCAGAAGAGATGGCTGTGCACCCTGACACACAGCACATTATTAAAGGCTCCAGACATGTAAAGACAGGGGAAATAAAGGCAGACACCAATTGCTATTCCAAGGAAGAGTTATTTGCCAGGACACACGCATGCTACAGTTCACCCAAATGTTAGACAGAAAATTCCATGTCCTGCAGATCATACTTCACATTTAAAGGGTTCAGAAGCCTAGAAGCCAGAAATACCTCTTAGGATGAAAACAGCAGGAAGCGAATTTACAGCTAGGAATACTGTTCTTGAGTTCACATGCAAGTCTACTTTACTGTACGTCTTAAGCATTTTTCTGCTTTTCCCTTTGACAAATTTAGAAGGAACATTTCCATGCCAATCTTCTGGCCATTTTAATTCATACTAGTTTTATATCTGTCACTCCTCTACATATTTTTAGTTACTTGTTAAAGATCACCCAACTATGTCTAGTTAACTGTCAAACAAGAGAACATGACAGGAAGAAAGTATCTATTCTAAGAACTTCAGAGACCAAAGTCTTTGGCTTGCAGGTGAGGTACACACAAGGAGGATTCTCCACTTGACTCATATTAGGTTTGTATTACCGCAGGGTTTGAGATTCCTCAGCATTACCCAGTAAAAGTGGAAAATTGGCTTTTATTACTTCCCCTAATTTCTCGAGCTTCCATGGAGAGTAGTTCTCTCTAACAGGCTATAAAACATAATTCTCCATTAAGCATGTTGGGAGTCCGCTTCCTACACAAAAGAAGGAAGCATTTTCTTACGTGATGCAACATGCAATCATTTTAAATTCTTCCCGACTCCTCACTAAAAGGGATTTTAAGCCTAAGAAATAAAATCAAAACCTTAATCAGGGATAATTGTCCTTAAAAAAAAATAAATACTTCTGCTCAATTCAAACATTAAAAAAAAAGGCCAAAATGAAGCAGTACCATTATCAGCGAACAATTAAATCTCATTTGAAGAATAGTAACTTTGCTGTCCTATTTGGCAAACTGCTGTTTTCACAAAGAAGGATTTGGTCACATATATATGAAATATGTAATAAATACATACATGTATTTAATACAAAGAGTATTATTACTCTTTAGGCAACTTCAGAGCTCATTCATAGGTCTTCCAAGAAGAGCAACATCTCATAGCAAGCAAATTAGCTAGGACTAAACCACAACCTATTTATTTCCTGAACTGCACTTCTGAACTGAAAAGGTACCTTCTTTTTTTTCATAAACTGAGTCATGAAACAAAGACAGGAAAACTAAATCTTACACATTTGTTTTACTGGGGTAGAGCATCCAAATATCACACCCTTAGTAAGATGCCAGGTTTTCTTAAGACATACCAGCTGACAAACCAAGTCAGAAGAGTCCTTGTCACTTCAGAATTACACTTTCTTATCACATATTTTGGCTCTTCATATAATATGCGTGCATAAGTAATTTGGGACGTATATGTCAAGTCTGGTCGATCACTGAACTAGATTTGTATTAGTGCGTGTGGTGTCCAGAGTGAAGTATTAAGCTATAGCAAGTCAGTAATGTGGAACCAGGGCAATAAAACTGTTTTTTAAAAATACTCAAGATTACTTTAATTTGTTTTAAACAAAGCATCCATACGTTCTGTGTATTTGAAACCATGGAAAAAACCACGAAATTCTCTGTAACTCGCCTGTTACTAAAATACTGAAAATGAATATGTCCATTCGTTCTGATGTCCGTCAGTGAAAGAGATCACAAATACAACCAAAATAAAATGATACTGCAGTTTCCACTTTATAAACAGGCGAATCCCAATGGCATCAATAAAACTAGCCGCTGCAATTGAATTTGGGTCTGTACAGTTTACAGCTCCTGAGCTCATCATTTCAAATCAGACAGAGAAGATACTTTGGACTGACCAGTACAAAGACCATACAAGGACATGGGCAGTAGCTCTACCTGAAGTAGAGAACACAAATCACAACTATATCCTTCCTGAAGACAACACTGGAAAGACCATGTCCTTCGAACATGAGGCTTCTGTGTGAAAAGTACTGGAGAAGCTGGGGTCTACCATCAGACCAAGTGCCTTTCACCATCTACACAACAGTTCAGCAGCAGCCAATTGTACTGGCAAGGAGACTCCACTCACACTGTACCTAACCCACTGTTTCTTATAAAACAAAGTAATCCGACATGCCTCTGAACAAAAATCACAGCCTGCTCCTTGTGCCCTGTATCCCCACCTACACACACACTGACAGCACACAGCTCCATGCCATGTAGACACGGATTGTGGACTCTACATACATATAATGTATACATATAATATATACACATGTACTTTTTTGTGTACATACAAATATTTATACTTTGTATTTATACTATATATATACACACTGTATATATACACAAAGACTTAAGTTCTACTGGCTGCATAAAGGTCATAGGCTGGGTAGAGGCAGGAGGTCTTCCAGTGTCCTGTCACTGCAGAAAATCCTGCGCTCTGAGCTTCTGCTTTCCAACACATACAAAAGGGGCCAACATGTGCTCAACCTAACAGCCCTGCTTAATATTATATACATACATATATACAAACCCATATATTTCTATGTCTATATATAGCAAGCTAAGCTTCGCATTTGCTAAGTGTGGAGTAGTAAAGAAAACAGATTTATTTTCCTTCCCAAAGTTTGTTAACTAGACTTAATACTTGAGCATTCAGATTGTTAGCCCATTTGAAAGACGCGAGTTTTTGTTATTCCAGCAACCAAGATCTCACAGCAGTTTTTACAAGATGACAGCATGAGATTGCCAAGTACAGTTGGCTACATTTTCCACAGTTTTCACAGATGTCCAAGGTCCTTCAGAGTTCTGCCCTTTGCTGCACTCTTTGAAATGCTCTTTTAACACCAACCTTGAGCACCTATTTGTACATGTCTTCCAAAAAGATTTTTCCAATTTTCACATGGCATCCTTCTTACAGGCTTTCACAGCTGACCTATCCAGAAAGAAACTACCCCTTTTCTTCATCCTTTGGTTTTCTACTGAGACATGCTTACCAGAGTAACAGTGAAATGTGACTACATGAAAAGCTGTCTGGGGATACCAATAATTATTTGTTGTGAAGAACAAAAGCTTTTAACTGATTCAGTAAGCCTATTGACATAATTAAAAAATGTAACTGCTTTTCTTTTTAAGCCTGCTCTCCTTTTAACTTTCTCTTGTTCTTCATGAGTACACCTCTCTGAAATTTATTTCAAACTGAACACAACCTTTTTCAAAAGAGATGTGCTATTTTATGTAATCGTAGCATGTACAGCAAAATGAAACCATTGGATCATTTAAATACTAGCAAGACATGCAGAAACAGTAGTAGAGATCCATGTTTTTACCTTTGTTTTACATATTAAGAAGTAATGCAGGCCAGTAATTCACCAAGCGCTTTTCATAGCCTCCATTCCAAGTTGCACCATTATCACTATCATGTGCATATATTAAGAAAAGTACATAAATCTTCACACCAGCCTCCTTTTCAATGGGATCCTAAGAGAATTCAGTATTACAAAGCCTAAATTTTACATGGGTTTGGAGAGTACAAAGAAGCAAATGTTCTTTCCCAAAATGTTCTTTCCCTGAGGTAAAAGAAACGAAGTTAGAGACCATATTTTTTACAATACTACAACACTCAGCTGAAAGCTGCCATCTCTCTTCTCTCTGAGCTTTCTAAGCACTCAATCGGTCTTTGAAAACTCAAAAGCTACATTTATTCTGTTTAGTTTCCATTCTTTTCTGGCTTTTATTTCAAAAGAGCATTGTTATTTTTCTGAAGTTACTAGCCAAAACCAAATGCGAACATACAAAAATTACTACTCACTCTACTAAAAGTTTATTTGCTTTTTTTTTTTTACTGCTGAGGAATGAGTTCGAACTTCAGTCTTACTAGAAAAATCTAAAACATGTTTCTCTATAGGTTTAATTAAAATTTTAAAGCTGGATCCATGACATCCAGATTGAAACAAAATCTATACTCTACAGATGTTGGCAGTAGAGAATACTTCTCTTGTTACAGTGACATTTTAACATGTGAGTGATAAGTTATTTTAATAGACAGTTGTTTTTCAAGAAATGTTAATTTTTTGTTGAATCAAGCAGTTTTATCTGTATTGAAAGTAAAAAAACCAACCAAACAAACCCTGAACTGCTCCTAGCTGTTGTGAACAGGCTGAGAGATTCAGCTATTACATTTAACAAAGCTACAGGGAAACTACAAGAGCACTGTAGAGGAAACAGGCTGAGAAAGTTTTCTCTGCATATTTCTCATTTCACATAGTTTGTGAACTTGACAACAGTGCCTTTTAAACGTTTTTTCCCCCCTCCATAGGCAGTTCCATGAAGTGGAGAAAAAATATATTGG
Source organism: Phaethon lepturus (assembly GCF_000687285.1). NCBI lineage: Eukaryota > Metazoa > Chordata > Aves > Phaethontiformes > Phaethontidae > Phaethon > Phaethon lepturus. Next base: position 11,779 of record NW_010564199.1, on the reverse strand, counting down.
TAAGATCCCAGTCTCTGCCTGTACCAAGAACAAATGCTGAACCTCAAACAACAATCGCTAAATTTCTGAAATTTACTAGTTTTCATCGTAATCTAATACAATGTCATATGAAAGTTCTATCTTCTTAATTTTCTTATGAAAACTTACAGGGCTCCAAAACCCAAAATCTGCCTCCTAACCACTGCTGATCAAGACTCACTGTCAAATTTCCATTTAGAAGTTTCTTTGCATTGTTGCATTTACTCCATTCAAAGTTATGCAACAAAGTAAATGGAATTTCCTCTTTGAAAAGACTGCTAGACTTAGCTCATATTGCTTATATTCAACACAACTGGGAGAACCATGAGCTTAGCTTTCCCAAGAAGCCTACGATACCAAGGAACTAAATCAATACCACATGCAGGGAATTCAATTTTCCAAAGAAGTTTTAAATGTTAGAGAAATGAGCTCATAAATAGTTTATTTTAAAATGTTTCTGAAAAATATTTTGTGCATTTCATTATCCTTCAGGCTATGCTGAAATTGTCAACACAACGGTGACAGGCTACCTTCACTATTCTGCCTGTCGCAGCTGTCACCTACCAGCTCTATCAAACCTCTGCTATCCATTCTATTCTTAATTGTGTAGATGCAATATAAATAATGCTCTGAAATATTTCAGAGATTGATGTGTAGACTGTTTTCCTGATTTTCTTCCCCATAAACACTCTTCTGAAGCAAAATAGCTCCATCAGTTGTTCCCTTCGCCCTTCCAAAACATGTTTTTTTCCTTATAGCAATGAAGTGCAGACTTTTCCTCATCAGAGATTCTTGAAAAACAGTTGAGAAGCTGATGACTTCTATCACATTCTTACTGCTAATTTAAAAATAAAACGCCAAAAAATAACCCCAAAACGCACAACACAAACACTTCACTGAAACAGAGTGAAACTAAGTCATGTTTAACATGACTAAAAAGCAAAATCTAAGCCAGATTCAGATTTTATTTTAAAATAACAAAAGGAAAGAAGATATAACTTGAGTATCAGACAGCTTTATTGCCAATGAATATGGACAGTGCGAAGACCTGTCTCTGAAGAACAGCCATGAGCAGGTCAAAAGCTTATGGGTAAGAATCAGGGACCGAGGCAACAAAAGGAACCTTGTGGTTGGTGTCTATTAATGAATCCTTCTCACTCCAGCTACCGGAAGCATCATGCTCACAGGCTATCGTCCTGTTGGGGGACTTCAAGCAGCCCGACATCTGCTGGAAAAGTAGCACGGCGAGCTGCAGGCAATTCCAGGAAACTCCTGAAGTGCATGGAGGATAATTTCCTGTGCCAGGTAATAGACAGCCCTACCAGAGGGTGTGCCATACTGGACCTGCTGGTCATCAATGCATGTGAGCTAACTGGTGACATTAAGATTGGAGGCAGCCTGGGCTGTAGGAATCATGGTGGAGTTCGCAGTCCTGAGGGATATGGGGCAGGGGAAGAGTAAAGTCACAATCCTGAATTTAGGAAAGCAAACTTCCAGCTCTTCAGGGAGTCAGTCAATAGGACACCCTGGAAAACTGCCCTCAGGGACAAGGGAGCAGAACAGAGCTGGCAGATCCTTAAGGACAGTTTCCATAGAGTGCAAGAGCTCTCAATCCCCAGGTGTAAGATATCAGGAAAGGAAGGCAAGAGACTGGCATGGCTGAGTGGAGACCTGCTGGGCAGACTAAAGGGCCAGAAGAAAATGCACAGGCAGTGGAAGCAGGGACAGGTATCCTGGGATGAGTACAGGAATGCTGTCCGGTTGTGTAGGGATGAGGTCACGAAGGCCAAGGTGCGGCTGGAGCTGAACCTGGCAAGGGATGCAAATAATAATAGAAGAGCTTCTATAGGTATGTCAGCCAGAAAAGGAAGGTCAAAGAAAGCATAACCCCCTTGACGAAGAAGGCTGGCAAATTGGTAACAAGAGATGAGGAGGAGGCTGAGGTACTCAATGACTTCTTTGACTCAGTCTTCACTGGCAGTGTCTCTTCCCACACCTCCCAAGGGGATGGCCTGCAAGACAGGGACTGGAGGAGCAAAGTCCCTCCCACAGTAAGAGAAGATCAGGTTCGAGACCACCTGAGGAACCTGAACATGCCCAAGTCTATGGGACCTGATGAGATGCACCCCAGAGTCCGGAGGGAATTGGCTGATGCAGTTGCCAAGCCACTCTCCATGACATTTGAAGTCCTGGCAGTCAGGTGAAGACCCTGGAGACTGGAAAAAGGGAAACATTGCACCCATTTTTAAAAAAGGTGGCAAGGAGGACCCTGGGAACTATTGACCCATCAACCTCACCTTTGTGCCTGGGAAGATCACGGAGCATATCTTAGAAGCTATGCTAAGACACATGGAGGGCAGGGAGGTGATTCGAGACAGCCAGCATGGCTCCACTAAGGGCAAGTCCTGCCTGTCTAACCTAGTGGCCTTCTATGATGGAGTGACCACATCAGTGGACAAGGGAAGAGCTATGGCTGTCGCCTATCTGGACTTCTGTAAGGTCTCTGACATGGTCCCCCACAACATCCTTTTCTCTCTAAATTGGAGAGATATGGATTTGATAGACGAATGTTGGGTGGATGAGGAATTGGTTGGATGGTCACACCAAGAGGGTAGTGGTCAATGGCTCAATGTCCAGATGGAGATCGGTGATGAGTGGTGTCCCTCAGGGCTCTGTATTGGGACCAGTACTCTTTAATATCTTCATCAATGACATACAGTCATATTGAGTGCACCCTCAGCAAATTTGCAGATGACACTAAACTGAGTGGTGCGGTTGACACGCCTGAGGGACAGGGTGCCATCCAGAAGGACATGGACAAGCTTGAGGAATGGGCCTGTGTGAACCTCATGAGCTTCAACAAGGCCAAGTGCAGGGTCCTGCACATAGGTCAGGGACACCACAGGTATCAATCCAGGCTGGGGGATGAAGGGATCGAGAGCAGCCCTGCTGAGAGGACTTGGGGGTACTGGTGGATGAAAAGCTGGACATGAACTGGCAATGTGCACTCACAGCCCAGAAGGCCAACCACATCCTGGGCTGCATCCAAAGCAGCATGGCCAGCAGGTTGAGGGAGGGGATTCTGCCCCTCTGCTCTGCTCTGGGGAGACACCACCTGGAGTCCTGCATCCAGCTCTGGAGCCCTCAGCACAGGAAAGACATGGACCTGTTGGAGCAGGTCCAGAGGAGGGCCACCAAAATGAAAGGCTGAAAGGGTTGGGGTTGTTCAGCCTGGAGAAGAAAAGGCTCTGGGGAGACCTTATTGCAGCCTTCCAGTACTTCAAGGGGGCTTCTAAGAAAGATGGGGACAGACTTTTTAGCAGGGGCTGTAGCAATAGGACAAGAGGTAACTGTTTTAAACTAAAACAGGGCAGATTTCGACTAGATCTAAGGAAGAAGTTTTTCACACAGAGGGTGGTGAAACACTGGCACGGGTTGCCCAGAGAGGTGGTAGATGCCCCATCCCTGGAAACATTCAAGGTCAGGCTGGATGAGGCTCTGAGCAAGCTGATCTAAAAGACTGTATGGTTCTATATGCAACAGAACAAAAGTAAGTCTTCTGCATTCACATTTCATGTTATTCCAACAAGCTGTTCACTTAATTATTATGAGGCAAATCTGGCCTAGAAACAAACCTGCTGGGGGTTAGGAGCTATTAGGCTCAGTTTCACTGTATCCGTGTGTACAACTGATATAACTACAAGCATATAGGGGGTCATAAACAGGCTCCTCAATGAAAGTTCCACCTTGCTGACTTGAAAAATGAATCAGCAAGGACCACTAACTAGATGTAAAAGGTGGAGAGGTGTTCAGCATGCATTTTGAGACACCAGCTCTTGAACTTCTCTGTGAAAATCACATGTGCACATTTGGCAGTGAGGAAATTTCATTCAGGAAGTTCCCCCTGTGAAAAGGCAGTCCCCTTCCTTGCATATGACATAACCAAACTGCTCTAAAGTCTCTCTTACCAGACCCAAGTATTTTCTACTGAAATAACGTATGTGATCTTACATACTTCACAAAGAAGCTTCTGTGCAAGCACTTCTCTCGTTTTCTTTTTTAGGAGGGAATATTCTGGTGTGTAAATCGTGCAGAAGCAGAAAGGTAACAGATGGTTGCGGGAGCTGTGCCACAGCAAATGCAGCGGCTGACAGGATCTGTTATCCCTTAGCGGCTGCAGATAAAACCTTTACAGTTTAGGATAAAATTTCATTAAAAAAATGTAGCTGCTGACAAATGAAAAAAAAATCCATTAGAGAAGACTATGCAAAGAAGATTTCATCCTGCAGAGAAGATTTTATGTATTTAAAAGAATTTCTACATACATGAGAGGAAAAGTTTTGCCTAAATGGAGGTTCTGCGATTTGGCTACCCACAGCAAACTCCGTTCTCAGGTAGGATGGTAAAGCCACAGAAGAAATTGCACCCCCTCCTCCCACTTTTTCCTGAAAAAGCTATCTAACCTGAAAACATCTAAAGGGTCCTCTGTGCAGAAATTTGTGTGCAGACAGAGCTTTACAAGACATTTGGCAACTACTCTGATGCAGAAGAATGTCAAGCCTTCCCCATTAAAAGCTACTGGAAAGAATCACAGAACTGTACAAAAACCTCAAAAGTATAGAAAAGATAAGCCCTTACAAAAGCCAACTTCTTGCAGGAAAAAAAAAAAAAAATCCCATCCATTTTAAGGCCATTCAAGACCATGAATTTAGGCACGATGATATGAACACCTACATAATTAAAGGACCACATCACCAAACAACAGAGGCTGCTTCTATCTGTCAGTCATTGGACGTGAATGACAACTGACTAAAACAGTTCAAACATTTTATGTCTTCAACTGAAGTGAACTTTATTAGCAGCAAAGTATCTGTTACGAGTAGGCTCAGATACCCTGACTTTCTGCAAGTAGATAATTAACGGCACACTCACGTTTCAGAGATACACAGCTCAAAGTACTGAACCAGAAAGGGGACAGCAGCAATATAATTCAGCCAACAAGAAAGTATCAATTTGACAGAAATACAAAAATCTGTAGATTGTTCCAGCCTCACCCTCCGCCCGGACTCTTAGCAAGCAGCTCCTGGGCTTCGCCGACATGGTTCCCTGGGGTCCTCCTTGCAACGCAGCAGCAGCTCCAGCCTCTGCTGCTGGCAGGTGAGGCCGTCCCCCCCTGCCGTCACCCGCGTCCGGCGATCCCCGGCTGCACACGTGGCATTGCTCTGCCCTTAATACAAGGGGCACGGGATCAGCAGGTCCCTGGTCAGCACCGTTTCTCCACACAGCCAGTCCCATGGGCACGTCCCCTCCAAGGAGCATGCCAGCAGGCCCTGCGGTCACAGGCTGTCCCCATCTCACCCTGTGGCCGAGGAAAAGCACTGTGGTAATTTTCCACCCGCATCAGTGCCTTGCTAGTGGGAAAATCCCAGGTCACGAACATTATACCTAACGTCTTACACACCACCTCGGGCCTTAGGCCAGAGGAATCCACCCCCGGAACACCTTCCTGCCTCTTTTTTGAGACATGTTAAGAAATAAAATAGATTTTCCCCCCCCCCCCGTGTTCTGACTCGGGTGATTAAATATTCTTTACCAGAAATTGTTTGATATGTGAAGGGCACATGATGTTCTGCACTTCAACCATCTATAAAGCAAGAACAGGAGAACCCCATACTGCAAAACTGTGTGGAAATAACCCTGCTGATGTTTGGAGGCAGAGAGAAGTCCCAGGTGGAAATCACATTGGTGTTTCGCAAGGAGATAGCCAGGCCCATGGAACTGCAAACACTGCGTTAGTGTGCAGTGATTTGAGAGAAATTATTGAGCCTGACCGTTTTAAGGACAATGAAATGACATAAAAAGCAGCTACAGGAGATTCAGTTTCTGAAGGGAGTCAAAAAGAGGGACCACTTTTCATACCAGGAACAAGGGAGGCTGACTGATCAGCACAGCTTCTGGGAGAGGGTAACACAGAAACGTGACACAATCCTGATTAACAGGAAGGTAAGAGAGCTGGATTTACTAAGAAACTGTTAACACCTGTGTTGTCAGTGTTCATTCCTCCCACCAACACATAGACATGATAAATTTTCTTTATCCTCATCAGCTATCAGGGCCAAACATTCAAACCAAGTTTTTATATTCGGGCTGCTCAAATTTAGGTAGGTGGAAGGAAAAACATAGCATCAAATAGCATAACAAAAAATCAGCCCTCCTCTTTGAAATGTAGTATGTGAGTCAAATACATCATGTACTGGTATGGAACAAAAGGATTATCAAGCTAACTTCAAATGACTTTTAAAGAGTAAAAAAAAAAATTCAAATACTTTATTATTTAAATTTGTGCAGCTTATGCTGATTTCCTGAAGTAAATTAACTTGTTTTACCTTGGAACAGAGTTTGCACAGCTCCTTCCTTCCTCACATGTGCCTTCCTCCTCTCTATTTTTACCTTTGGTATATCCAGGAAACCCTTAGATCTCACTCTGTCCTGCTTTGGCCAAGAAAACCTTTCCATTTCCTTCCAAGTCTTCAGCTATCCAGAACCCTCCATTTCATTGCATGGTAAGGATAAACATGACCCCCAAATTATTATAGGTGGGTGGCAAGCTAAACAGCAAGTGATCCCAGTGTTGCTGCAGTGGCTTAAAACAAACAAACAAAAAAACTAAGTAAAAACCCCAAATATTTCACAGTAAGTCTAGAGACTACGAGTTTCCCCAGCAACAATGGCTGTAGGATTTCTTTGGGATCAGTAGTGGCTTTTGCTTCCTAGGAAACCATTTGCTTAATGCTGAGGACTGTGATGCATCTCTGAACCTCACTTGTTCATCGAGCTGCTGGAGTGAGGCAAGAAATAAAGATCTAAGTGGAGGTGGTAGAGATTGCCAGAGGAACGGCAATGCCCATCAGGCTCTGATCTTGAGTGAGCCGGCAGAAATCAGTCTATTCCCATCTAACATATTTAACCTACAAAGAGCTAGGGTTTTCTTAATTTATAAAAGGTTACAAAGTTCTGCTAGAAACTAATAGAAGCTGTTTAAAAAAAAGCTTTCCCTTCATAATTTTTTAGCTCAACTCTACACTAGAAATATTAGTTCAGCAAACTCTTGGCATTATTCTTACAGAAATCTACTGTACTCTCAATGACACATTTTGTACAACAGCTATAAAATTAGCTGGCTTTTGATTCCTGCTTATAAAATAGTTGTGCAACATCACACTGAGGTCCAGCTTCAGAAACTAACAATCTCTGCATAGCAATTTATGTCTCAGTGTTCAGGATGTTTTTCAGTTGCTTTTTTTAATGAGAAAATTTGAGACCATGTGTCCTGATTTTAGCAAGCTTCTTAAAAAATATTCCCCATTCATCTTCACCTAACACATTTTCCCTCCTCTCCCTCCCATCACATTTCCCATGGAAGTAAGAGCAAGATTATCCTTTGAACTTCAAAGCACCTTACAAATCTAACTTATTCTCAACATCCCTGTAAACAGTAAGATCATTATTATCCATTTATCTGATGAAATGTCCAAGAGCTACTACAGGGAAGCTTCTTATGTGGTTTATCTTGCCAGGAGATCGTAACAGCTTACATGAGTCCAGTAAAGCCTGAAAGTATGGTTCTTCCTCATGTTTTTAATGTCTGGTTGGAAAATATACTTAGAACATTTTCTGGCTCTTGCAGTCTATCATCACAGAAAGGCACCACGCAGATTCTGCATCTGTCAGAGTTTGCAAATGAGACACAGGATACCGACCAAAATGTGTGGCAAGCAAAGGCAGAAACTGCACTGAGACATATATTCACCATTAGAAACTCAGTTACGCCATTCAAGAACCAGCAATGAGCTCTGGACAGTATGAGGATGAGGTACACTGTCTACCTGCTTCTTCCTGAATGAATGAAGCCATTAAAATATGCAGCAGATTAAGAAAGAAACAGCAGAAGGGTCTTTGCTGCTGTTCTTCAAGTAGCAGACCAGCACTGGGGGGTGAGTGACGGGGGGAATAAATAATAATAGCGTCCAAAAAGGAGACAACAGTCTCATCTCCTCCGCAATTATTAGATGTGTGCTTATCAAAACTACATGGAGCTCCTACCACTGTCCTCCCAAATACCCTGTATCACTGACAGGTACACAAGTGGCCTTTCATTTCTCTCCCTTTGGCATGAAGGAAAGGAATTACCTTCTCGTGGAGGGAGAGAATTATAAGGGCTGAACTTTCAGATCAAAGCAAGAGACGAGGCATCACCCCTCTCAAAATTATACCCTGGATAAATAACCTACCAAATAAAATGGCTACATATAACCTGGTTTAGGAACTGCAAGTACTCTGGAAAGACTTATTATTCAAACTACAGGGATCAGCACCATTCATGTTACTGTGATATACCAAAATTGTGATGTTGTGATTACAGTCAGGCAGGTTTGTTAATGATAGGATCAGAATTCTTTAAAGATAGGATGGCAACTGAATGGAGTGGCCTCCTGCACTGCCAATAAAATGGTACTAGTAATAGAGGAGAGAAAGTGGGACTAGTGATTCAAAGCAAAGAATGTACTTTATTCCTGTAGAGTACATTTCAGGTTTGGGGGTGGGGGGGTGGGGTGTGTTAGCTTGTTCTCCAAACATTTCTCGCAGAGAAAGAAAGTTACTAAACAACACAGGGCAAATTCTAGAGAGGAAAAAATACAGCAAATACAGGGGGATGCTTTTGTGCATACTGAATCGCGTTTGCTGCACTGTGAAATGACTCTACCTATGTCCACTGCCCCTCCAGCCATTTATAAACCACCTTGATATAAACGGTGGAAAGACAGAAACGGCTGGCATATACAGCAATGCGCTCAAATACACACAAAAATAAGTTTTCCAAGTTCTGGGTGCCACTCCTCTACTTCACCCCAAGTTGACACTTGCATGTTAGCTCCTCATTTATTTTGCCATCCTCAAGCTGGAACTAAACATTCTCTAGGGAAGTCTTTTCCAGCCAAGGTTTCCAGCTAAGTAAGTCTCCTGAAATCCCAAATTAACAGACTGTAGGATAGTCTATGGATTCCCACCTCGCCTATTTTAAGGAAGTAGGCTTCATCCTTAGTTATCTACAGCAGGAAGGGGAAATGGATTGCTGTTTATTTTATCATACCTGCTATGTTTTCTCGAAACTATTTCATGCACTAAGTAAAAATTCATGCCTTCTGTATAGAAAGGATCTGTATGCAATTTGCTCCAGACTTGCTATTCTTCAATTTGGTATATTTTTGTGCTGTTTAGCACAAAATTTTATTTTCTTTTTGGGTCAGTTTTTCGCACTCAAAGGAGTATTCCTTAAAGCCTGAGAGACTGTACAATTTTTATGTAGGGAAAATAAACCAGGTATTTCCTTGATGAATGAAAGTTACTTAAAACAGAGCCACAAAACAAGCACTCTCAAACACCATCCACTCAGTTCTACCAATACAAGGGGCCTGGGCCATTTAAATTTGATGCAAAAAATTTCTTAGCAGGGTGTTAGTAGGACCTAGGAAGTTGAACCATTTACTTCTGGAGGTAAGCCTATGTTGCCAGAGATTTCCAGGCTCAGATCCACTAGAAGTATGTTTCCCATGGCTTCCCTACCACTACCACCTTCGGAGAATCACCTCCCCCTTTACCTTTGATTTCAGATAAGGGTAAGAGGAAGCTTTGAAAACTATTGAGTGAAAAGGAGAGCTGCCTATCACACACTGTGTCATACAAAAGCGGGGAGGAACACCTGCAAGCCCTGTTCTGTCTCATCCAGACCAGGAATATCAACTTCACTCTTCTGCGTCTCGGGTTAAAGAGTTATGCCACACACCCTCCAACAGCACCAGCAGCCCTCTGGATTCCCAAAAGCCAAGCCCACAACTCAGGACCGACCACAGCAGCGCTCCACAGTGTTGCCACCAGCCGTACTGTAGTCATAGCAAGGCTGCCTGTCCCACCAGAAATTTCTTTCTGAAGATGACAACCCTTCCCAAAAAAAGCTACCAGACACGTTCCCACCAAGATGTCCAACCTCCCACACATACAGGTTTACACTGTTATTTTCTTACCTTGTTACACTGTTCGAGTGCCTGGCTGCTATTTAGATTTACAGTAGACCAGCACTATTAACAGAGACAACCCTTGGAACAAAGCGAGATTAAATATATGGTCAAGACTCCTGCAGAAACATTTATCTTCAAAAATTTAACTAGACAGAAAGTTCTATAGCTTGTATTTTGCAAATTGAGCATATTTTTGGAAAAAAAAAGTAGAAGAAAAAAAAGAAAGATGAACTTTGAAACTCACAGTTCACATAAAATGTTCTGATCTAATTTATTTCCTTTCATAAGTCAAAAGAAAGCCAATTTAAAAGTTTAAAAGATACAGGCAGCACCATCATCTTCTGCTTAGACGGAAATTAAGACCAGCAGAGCTAATGAAATGGAAAGTTGACTCTGAAAGCACAGAACAGAGCAGAAACATCTCAGGGTATTACAGTTAAATCATGCAACACCTGGAAAACTCTGTGTCTATGCTGACGAATACCCATACAGTTCTAAAGGTGAGAACTACTACGAGAGATCTGGTTTTAAAAATTTTGTTGCAACATTATTCTACTGCTAGTGGTTTGGTTAGTGGTTTTTTGTTTTTAAACAAGAGCCCAATCATTATTGCAGTCTGCTCTATAATGAAGAATGAACCCTTTACAACTTCATTCATCAAATTACCCCATTTCTTCTGAATAACTAGTTTTCAAGGTTCTGAAACACGTATCTTGTGAAAGGGTATGGCATAAAGGAAAACTGTAAGTATAGATCAATATAATTCAATTCAATATGAAAATGGACGTTTTGGTAGCCTTAATGGAGTGTATTCCACATAATTCTTGCTATTAACTCAGCTTCTTGACAGCTTCTTTGCAGGAGCAGAAGATGTGTGTGTACCAGCGTGTAAATAAAAACGGGTAAGGAGAAGAGAAGTCATGAAACAGTAAAGGAAACATGTTGACTCAACCCATCAAACCAGACACAACTGAGTCCATAAACAAGCAAAACCACTGTTATTGCAAAACTTCATTGGTATGTATTTAACTGAAGGCTGTAAAATTATGTATTTTTCATCTGTTATGCAGCAAGTGTGATTTATCAGCAGTGGTACATGTGCATGGTTTCTTAGTAGGTTAATAACTCAAAAATTAAGTAATTTACACACATTTCTCAGGTTTGTATTCCAGAGTAAAAATTGGAAGGCACACAGACTGACAAATGGATACAGGCATTTCTATTTCTAGGGCTCTCCAGTTCCCCTAATGCCTAGGGACAGGCAAACCTTAGGTAATTTATCGGTGCAAGAGACAGATTAATCTTTCTTATATGAAAGCGCGATGGAAAAGATCACATGAACATACATTTCTGATACATTAAAATACTTATGACTTTGCTCATTCATAGTTCAGTAGGAACCAAAAGCAAGACAATAATTAGAAAATAAATACTGTATTCTTTCCCTCCCTATGTCACTTTTTCACATAAGAGATTATGGCATGAAACTGTTTATATCAGAGTCCTACTGCATAATTCTCTTCCTTTTTTGACATGAAGTAAACATAAAAGAATGCTCTGAAGAATCAATCTGTAAACTATCTTTGATATTTTGATATTTGAGATTTTGCTGGGACTCAGGGAGAAGAGGAGAGTTTATCAGCTCTTGAAGACAGGGCAGACAACTCACAAAGAGTACAAGGATC
>NW_010564198.1:18104-25847 GCF_000687285.1 Phaethon lepturus | reverse complement strand
CTTCTGCCTCGGGGGTCGCTTCTGCCGTCACCCCAAGCATAACTGTAGGCTTAGGTCTTTACAGGGGGTCCAGTATCGTTTCCTTAGGCTTTCTGGGGCCGTGAGAGGCCTAGGTGAGGCAACAGGATGATATTTACAATACTTGAGTTGAAGCTTGTTTCCTTTAGATTTCAGCTGATCATTCCCCGGCTGAGCTGTTATGAATAAAACAGCACCCCAGAGGCAGTAAGGGAAAAAATCTGGAAATAGTGAAATTAATTTTATTTTATACATATGAAATAACATATATATCAGACAATAACTGAGGGACAGTGCTGTCTCACTAGGTATGGTTTGTCTCTCCAGTCTTTCTGCCTAGGTGGCTGAGCTCCTGTCCTAACCAGGATGAAAAAGGATGAAAGGAAGTACTTAAAAATATAAAGAGTGACTGGCTTACAGCAGAAGAAAAGGGACTTGATTAACCAGTAGTGTTTTGGTTACACAAGTTTTGTGGCATAGTGATTGGAGATCTTGTCCAGCTACAAATGTTAGAAATTACCCTCTGCAGTAATGATTGAAAATCAATTTGATCGTAAAGGCAAGAGCGTTGGGATTGTTATTGCAGACTTAAAAGCAGGTTAGAAGTGTAAAGCTTGCCCCTAGTTTTCCTACTGTAAACTTCAGTACTCTTAGACTATTTACAACTCCACAGAAGGAAACAAACCTGGCAAGTATTTAAGAGTATTGTGAGAATTTTATCTCTGGATACCAGATTAATTTAAAAAATCTGGCCTGTACTTGTGTAGTTTTGTATTTTCTACACAGATGTCTAGAAGGATTAAAGCACTGAAGTTTAAGAGGGCTGGGGAATCTCCAGCTTGCACCCTGGTACAGCCCCTACCAGTACATCCAAATGTGTGTCTACTGACTTGGTTACATCTCAATGAAGAAAAGTTTCTTCACTGCTGACTAAAGATCATGTAGCAGTAAGCAAGAAAGGGCAGAAGTGAAGGGTGTCATTTTAGTAAATGCGTCTACTGATTTTAAAAATAGCGTGTGACTTACTGCGATAGTGAACGAAAATTTCAGACTTTACTGGGAAGTTAACATTTTTGTAGGAAAAGGCACTACAACTTCCTGTTTTGGTTGGTTTGTTTGTTTTGCCCCCCTCCTCCTACCCCAGCACTTCCCCCCAATCAAGGGTGGTACAGAAAAAGAGAGAAGAAAATCTTTAACAGCACAAGCAAGATACCTGCCTAACAGAACAGTATAACATTCCCACACAAGATGTCACAGACAACCTGGAATATCTGTGGCATTTGTCTCAGACTATATCAGTGAATGCGCTGTGAAGGAAATGTATTAGGCAGCAAGAATCCATTAATGAGATTTGGGAATTTAAGGGCTATCAGAGATCAGTTATGCCCAGTGGTGTGAAAGTATTGCAACAAGCAGTCCATACTCTAATTGAGTCAACAGCTGAATGTGAAAGACTGTTCTGTGCTCTGAATTATGTACCATCCCATGTTTCTTGCAACTTGCTGAGTGTTGCAGGCTTGTCGGACATCTTATTTATAAAATAAAATATCTTTACCCTAAATACTGGCAGAAAATTGATTTTTTATTGTCTGGGTCCAACTGTACATTGTCATACAGGAAGATGACATAAAGGGCACTGGAAGCCTCCTGAAAATAAACAAAACATGAATTTGAATTAAACTGAAATCAGACCTTTGTTGTCTGTTTTGAGGATGCTTTGCAGTCTTCTATTAGCTGAGATATAGTTACATGAAGGCTTGTGTCCTAATGAAAAGATACATTATTTGTTGGTTGCACTATAATCATAGAATCATAGAATGATTTTGGTTGGAAGAGACATTTAAAGATCATCCAATCCAACCTCAAAAATAATATAGCTATACAAAGAATTATGAATGCATGACTAAATGTTAAGCCATCTTGCTGTTTTCGGTGAGCTCACAAAGGAGCTTACATATTTAAGTGTTATTGTTGCAATTGTTCTAGTGCTGTTCAGTACTTGTAGTTGTTTATTTTGTACTCGGTATTTATCCTTGCAGCTTACTGTAGCTATTACTGTCATTTGGTGTAGTCACTTAGTGACGCCTGATATCCAGTGCTAGTAAAATGTTTTTATTTGTGAGCTAACAGATTGAAAAAGACCTGTAAGATTAAGAGAAACAGTTTGGAGTGAATACAAAGAATTTGGTTTTTTTTCAGTATTTTGTCATTCTGAGTTGAGTAATCTCCTTGTTTACCTTCATAGTCCCAGTTAATTTTCCTAACCTCTATTTCTGTTATCACTTGAATTTGCACATGCTCCATGTCTTCCCTTACGCTTGGAGCAGTTCTTTTTCTGGACAGTCTTAGCTAAGAGTACCCTTCTCCTTAACTTTTGCTTTTTCCATATTCACCTAATTCCTTACATTTTCACTTATGTAAAACAGTTGAATTACATATAGTGTCTGTTTGGCTTATGTCTCACACTACAAATTTTCTGTACATTGAATTATATGTTTTCTAAAGTAATTTGGACTATTTGTAGTGTTAATATCTGTGATCCCTAATCACAGTATGAGAATCTTCATTTTATTCTCTGGGTTTTGGCTGTGGTGCATTTTACCTTATTTGTAACTTTTCGTGAAACGTTTTTGCTTTAAAAAAAATCACATTACTGTTACTTGTTCATTTTTTCATCTCCTGCAACCTGCAGCTGCTGCTATCAGTATTTACAAACTAGTAATGGCAACAGTTGCTTTTGCATTCTCTTTTAGGGAAACAGTCTCATTTTTAAATACTTTTGTCATATATTTCATATGAAAAGTCCCATCAAATTTCTTAATATCTTCTTACTTAATGAAGTAGATAACGGATATCTCTCAGTTGCAGCTGGAGTTCTTAAAGTTCAGGCAACATTTAAATCGCTGAAGAAATACTAAGATACAAGACAAACACAAAGGTGGTATGCGTGATATTGTGAGAACAAAAAGGTTATATGGCTGCAAGAGGAGACTGGACAAGTATGTGAAAGTACAAGAAGTCACGAAATTCAGGGAAGATGCTTCTGGCTCAGAAGGCACCTGGACTGTGTGCTGCTGGGGGCTGGGAGACTACCTCATTCTCTTTCTAGCTCTAGGCTTGCTTTTGGTCTCTGAAGCAGGCAGAGGGCTGTAAGGATGGACAGACCCATTTCGGCCGTTGCTGTTACGGTGGCAAGGCATGCAGCTTGTGATTCAGGTTAACATCTTGTCTCATGTTATGGTTGAGTAATTTGGGACATAAATGGAATAATGATGCCACCTCCAAAGCTGAAAATCTGCTCCTAAATAGTAATAAAGTAATATGTTGAATTTGGAAGCCCTGTTACTGGTAGCAGTATAAATGAAAATAAAGCACCTGCAATAGCTCTTTCTTTTTCAGACAATGTTGCAGAAATCTGATTCTGTGAATGCCTACCACAACCATCAAATCCAGTGGCCAACATCCCCAACTGATTTCATGGGTGTTTGACGTGGTTTAGCCCCAACCGGCAACCAAGCCCCACGCAGCCGCTCACTCACTGCCCCACGGTGGGACGGGGGAGAGAATCAGAAGGGTAAAAGTGAGAAAACGCATGGTTTGAGATAAAGACAGTTTAATAGGGAAAGCAAAAGCCGCGCACACAGGCAAAGCAAACCCAGGAATCCATTCCCCACTCCCCATGGGCAGGCGGGTGTTCAGCCATCTCCAGGGAAGCAGGGCTCCATCATGTGTAATGGTCTCTTGGGAAGACAGATGCCATCACTCCGAACGTCCTCCCTTCACCCCTTCCTTCTTCTTCATCCCAGCTTTATATACTGAGCATGATGTTATAGGCTATGGAATATCTCTTTGGCCAGCCTGGGTCAGCTGTCCTGGCTGTGTCCCCTCCCAGCTCCCCGTGCACCCCCAGCCTGCTCGCTGGCCGGCCAGCACGAGAAGCTGGACTGTCCTTGGCTGCTCAGCAACAGCTCAAAACATCAGCACGTTATCAACATTTTTTCACCTCAGATTCAAAACACAGCTTCATGCTAGCTTCTGTGAAGAAAATTAACTCTATCCTAGCTGAAACCAGGACAGTGTTAATAGAATTAAACTCTCTTGAAGTCAGTTCATACCATAGCTGATAAAAGTGGTAACAGAACTTGGCGGGTTAGCTGATGTTTTCTCTATCTACCAGTAAAACAACCTTTCTGCATCTTTTCCCTTTATCTCAAAAACTTTGTTTATGCAGTGTATGCTGATAACGAATCTAAATTAATGAAGTATCTGAACTCCAGTTGATTGCTGGATTAAGAAGGTAAAAAGAAGATAAGAGGGTAAAAATCCTTTTCTTTGCATAGGAGTGAAGTACTGATCTGAACAAGTTTGGCTTTGAAAAGAGACGCCCTCCCTCGGTGATGAGCTCTGTGTTGCCGAGTTCTGTGCTCTCTTAAAGATGAAGTGTTGCTGGCAGTGCTGAGTTACAGGGCTGAAAAGCTTACTAGGATAATGTTCCTCTTAAATCTCTTCAGTCTTCTACAAACAAGGGTACACAGAAAGGGGAGCTGTTCAGAAGCAGTTTGAGTTTTCTAGGCAGAAGTGAAGACTTTTCACCATGGCTGACTGAAATGCCTGAGCTGGTTCTTGGATAGTGAAAGCGCTAAAGCTGCCCAGCACCGCTAGAGATCTGCCCTGGATGAATTGCTCACTTCTTCTACGTGTGTGGTAACATGCCTGTGCCTTGCACCATCTGTGTTACCACTACTAACTCCGTTCTCGCCGGCTTATTTTCTTTTGGTGTGTAGCTTATGTATTGTTATTGTGGTACAATAAAGCCCAGAGCCATCAACGCTGAATTGATTTGTTGTATAAACGTGCGTCTCCCCGGTGCGTATTTCACGTTTGCTCGTCCCTGTGCGTAAGCAGTATATTTTATGTTTGTCTCTAGTTAAAGCAAGTCTCAGATTTCCGATGCTTGCTGATACGGGATTTTTTCCAAAAAAAGGCAAAATTATTATGCCTAGGAGCAACAGCAATAATCACAATCTACACCCAGTTTTGAAACAGCAGAGAAGTGGTGCCAGCATCGCTGAGGTTTTATGGTTTGTCGATAAAGGCAAATGTGGCTTCATCTGAGCTGCAGCATAAAATGCTGTAATTGCAAGACTAAAATGTAGCCAAGATGCGAACTATACCTTCAGCTGTGATGTCATCAGAGCGATGTCCATATCCTTCATGGCAGTAGTCACGGTGTGTGAAACGCTCTTAGACTTCCAAGGCTGGAGGATATGATTTTATCATCTTTTCTGGAAAAATAAAGAACACTGGGATAAACTGTTTGTTGTTTAATGCAGCATGCTTGAAGTGCTCTTTCTGTCTTTACGACCACGTATCTTTCCAGGTGTTGCTGGTGTTTTTATTTGTTCAAGCACCTATATACATCTATATATTTTTTTTCATGTGGCACTGGCAAGTAGGCCCTATGTAAAGATGATGCTTGATGACTTAAGTGTATTATCCAGTGTAATGGCAAATGTGTTTTCAGTCAGTAGGAGGCTGCCTGTCCTAAGTGTTTTCTGCAGGCAAGTCTTTGGCAAGCAAAAGACTTGGCAGAAATGAAAACAGTGACTGGACAACGCGTTGTAAAGTGATGAAAGGAAAGCTTTTACTTAAACTAGGCTGTCATGACCTTGTGCTGACACCTCTAATATTTTTGGTCACTTTTAAAGAGATTCCTTGAGCAAAACTGAAAGTACTGTGAGGTCCTGGTTCTCCCACTGGAGCTGAGCAGGGTGATTGTTGTCGGTTCAACAGCGAGAGCACGTGGTAGGTAGGTAGCTCCTGGAGGTGGCTAGTCAAATAAATACACTGAAGTGCTCTTTGAAAATACGAAGGTTTTCATGTTCAGTAATTAATATTTTCGGTTGTATTTGCTGGGAAGATTAACTGGTTAAAGTTTGAAAAAACCCCAGTTAATCTCGCTTTTAAACAAACTGCATTTTCTAATACTTTTTCATTGATGTGCAGAGAAATGAACTCATCTTTATTTATCTAGCTTTTACATACAGAAGTAATTTAAAGTTACACTTACAAATGTATCTGAAAGCTTACCTGAAGGGTTAGGATTATTTTTTCCAGTTTCAGAACTTCAATGTGATACCCTGTGTGCAGATGATGCTTTTAAAGTACATTATTTTGAAGGCATAACTACACCTCTTTTCCATTTGTTCTCATTTTACGTCTCTGTCAAGGCCAAAGAATGAGTTCCTGGATCCCCAAGTTTTGCAAGATGATGAGTAGAGCCTGCTTAGCGGGTGACATTTGAGAGCAACAAAAATTACTGTCACAAATTGCTTTAATCCACAGACTTCCTTGATTTTTTTTTTTTTCTGTAACCAGAAAGAAATCTTCAGTGGCAGATGGAGCCTTGACCTGCCCGTGAGAGGAAAGCCCATCCGTGTGGCCATGGCTGCGACTCACACTACGGCTCTTTGTGCTGCACTCTTCCATGGTAAAGAGGGAAGGGAGAGAGGCACTAAAGCTTTCTTACCTCTTCACAAACAATCAATGACTAATTAATGCAATATGGTTGGGATTATTATTGGCATCTAAGGGTTTGGACATGTAATTCCTGCTAACGTGATTGATGATCTCAGCATATCTTTTTTTTTTTTTTTTTTTTTAAATGTAGGTTCCTGCCTGCTGGAGAAATACCACTTTATTTCTCTGTTCAGATGAAAAATGTTAGAATGAATGACTGTGCTCCCTTTAATAGACTTTTTACTTTGCTGTTTGTTTTTGACTGGAAAATACATGTTTTTGCTATTTGTGTACAGGGAGACAGAGGAAAACTTAATGGAGGCTTGTTCTCCAGCGAGAGCACAAGAGATTATACACTCTTTTACTTTTGCCTATGTGTAATTTTAATGGCAAGGTAAAATGGTACAGCTTAAACATGAAAGCAGAGTGAGTGGATACACAACAGCACGACACCTTTTATATCAGCATTCTTTGCTGACGGCAGCAAGGTGAAATCAAGGTGGAGGCATTGCTTAAATGGGATGGATGAAGCCTAAAGTAGAGCTGATGGACTGAATTTTGCTTTAATTTATACCTAGTGTAGTTCCATTGAAGTCAGCAGGGAAATGGATCAAAGCAGGACTTTGCTGCTAAATAATAGGGTGCTCAAAATTGCTCATGCCGTCATTTTTGCAACCGCGGTTGTAATCCTCAGGTAAAAATTAGAGTTATTGTATGTAGTACAGAAATAGTATTTTCCATGGAAAATTTTGAAAATGTTGTTTAGGAAAATAAAATTTAAAAAAAGGAACAAAAAATAATTTAGTCTTTTGACTTGTTCTTTTGTGTTGAGGGTGCCACACGTTCAGAGGAAAAGGGATGCTGAGTCACCTTCCAACAGCGTTCTTTTAGGACAGGCGGGGTGGAGGGAGAGAGCAAGACGGGTCATTCTGTTGCTGCTGACCTACTTTCCGTGCTTGGTTCCCCATACCACTGGGCAATTAAGAGAACTCTGAAGGCATCGGTAAGGCGGGAGTGTGTAGAGGAAGGGCTGGAATGAAGGAGGCGTAGGTGGAACACACCACCCTGCTGGGTCCGGCTGTGAGCCAAGGCTGTGGGGCGGGCGCAGTCAAGGGTGTTCCCCCGTTCCCAGTCCATTGCAGATCCCACCGGATACCCCAGCAGCACGCCTGGGACCCTTGCCTGGCTCTTCGTCAAGCAGGGAAA
>NW_010564198.1:0-18094 GCF_000687285.1 Phaethon lepturus | reverse complement strand
GAGGGGGAGCGTGTTGCACACCCTGAAGCTGGTCCCACTGTAAATCCAGGTGGATTTCCCACCCACCCAGAGGGGTACCCAAAACTATTGGACTTCAAAGCCAAGGGCAGCCCTCAGGACTCGTTCGGAAGAAGGTGGGACATGAGGGAAAAAAATCTTCGGTGACATAGCAGAAATAATACTGCTTGTTCAAAATCTTTCCTCCTCACCTATTGATTTGCACAAAGATAATAGGATTTTAATGTCTTTAAGATTCATGCTTTTCTGCCAGATTTCATCAAAATTGGCCAACCGTTTCAAAGGTTGTGGGGCAGAGGTTGGAGAAAGGCTGACAAATAGCAAAATAATTGTTTCCTGGGAAAAAAAAGAATAGAAGCCTGGATCCGCTAGGATATATTGTGTATGGAGATAACCAGCTCTGAATCTATTCAGAGATGAGCTGCTTTCTGAATAGGAACTGATGTAGGAGTCAGACAAGGGTGCACCCACTTACTCATGCTGGGGAGTGTGAGAAATGCAAGGTTTTCTCTTTAATTTGTTTAACTGGAGGAAAATGGAAAGTCAGGGAAAAGTATTAACAGTATTGTCAATGCCACTCCCCAACATTCAAGCATCCTGACTTTAATCCTACAGTAGGAAGAGAGCATTTTTAAATGTGTATGAGAGTAAGAAATCTGAACGCATTGGTATTTTTAGCTTTTATTTGTGCCTAGCAAGGTTTGAAACCTTCCTGAAATGGAGAAGGTGATGTTTGCTCCAGCAATGGGATTTGTAAAAAAACATTGAACATTTTTTGTGCTCAATAAAAAGGAACTATTGAGGCTGTAAAGGAGGAAAACGACTTCGCAAGAGCCTTTTCCTCCTGTTTTAACAGCATGTCTGCTGGAAGGAGGACGGGTGGCTGAAGCACAGCATTACTGTCACCGAGCTGCTGGATCCAGACGGCTTGTCTGCAGCCCTGTCCAAGCACGGAGCGCAAGACTGCTTTGTCTGCAGCCTCTTCCGCAGACGTTGCCTCAGGTATCACGAACCTGTCCTTTTTTTTTCATTTTACCCCATGGTCTTTGTTGCTGTGTGTTAATGATCATCACCTGACTTGCTTTGTTAATGCCATACAGCTTGTTTTGTAAAAAGTAATTCTTAAGAGAGCGGCGTTGCACTTCAGCGGATTTATGTCGTAGTTAGGAATGTCTTAAAGCTATCTCTGCTGTAGGGTGTTTTAACCAGCTGTGTGGTACGCTTTACATAAAGGCACTTCTAATTTCTTTCTCATTACACACTGATTTAAAAGGCATATTTTTCACTTTTATCAGTGAGGTGCTGGGAAGATTTTGGGCAACACCCCTCTCTCCCATATGTTGTTGTGTGATGGTGGGTTAACGAAAGGAAACCTGATCATCCGAAGTACCTGCTTGCTCAGGGTTCTCCGAAATCTCTTTGCAGTTTGAACCTCAAGAAAGGCAGGTTTAGAAAAACAGCGAAAGGCTTAGAGAATTAAACTACAAACTGTACGCCAGGAACCCTCTGCTTTCCTCCACGGCCTAAGCTCTACTTGCTCCTCTGCCTTAAGGTCTCTCGAGCAAGAGCCTGCTTTCCATCTCTCTGTCTTTCGCCACTGCAGTAACACCCCTGATTCCGACCCGTGCCAGTAGATGTTGGTGTAGCGGGAAGGAAGTGCTTCTGCATGTGGCACGGGTCAAGGTGGGTTTTGGCCAGCTGAAAACTTGCGTTGGGTTGAGAGGCTGGTTGCTGGGGCACCCAGCTTGAGAAACGAGGACAACTCTCCTTGGCCCTCAAGTAATACACACAGTGGGATGTTTTGCAGTGTTTTATCACTGATAAGAAAATATTCCGGTCCTGCCAAGGCTGCTGGCATCAAAGGAAATGATCTAAATTGGTTACAGTTTTCTCAGTCTGAACGTCGAATGTAGATGGAAATTTATTTCTTTGACTCTCCGTAAGTCTGAAGTCCTTTCCCAGGACTGATTTCTCTTGTGAGAAAATAGAGCCTGAAGTTTTCCAGAGTTTTGATTGTATCTACTTCTGTCCATTTATGAAAAAAGGACCAGCTTCCAACTCTCCCTCCACTGAGACAGATTGAATAATTGCCCATACTGGACAAGGATACTTTAGTCTCTTTTTTTCTTGGTTTCTAAAGCAGCAAGGAGGGAGGCCATGAAGCTGTGTAGCTGTTGAGAGCGCTGATGGGGAAAGGAGCTTCTCGGGACTGGTGCTACAAAGCCCTGCCTCCAAGCCAGTCTCTTAGATTGTCCTACAGTCTATTCATACGACAGAGCAACTCTCTGTATACTGGTCTGCCTGTCTCTCCTGGCATGAGCTTGGGAGGCAGTTTTTCAGCTTTGTACTAAGTGATTGCTAAAATCAGCTTTATTTAAACACTAATATAAAGATTTCCCTGGCAAGATCTGGATTTTTTTTTGTCATTTAAATTATCCTCCTGTACTTGCTTGTTTCAGCCAAATTTGTGATTTACTGCTTGTTGAAAAGAGTCTGAAGAGACAAGATTATCACAAATACGGTGTACACACACTCCCCATAAACTAAAATCCTATACAGCATAACAGAAGTCTCTTTACAAGCCTGCAGTAAAATATCTCAAGAGAGGAAGGGAGTCAGGAGAGATATAGGTGAACTTTCAGAATTCAATAAAGGCTGGTAATAGTGAAAGTCTGTGAAAGTCTACCATTCCCCAAAAACATCTATAGCACTAGATTGTGCCTTGACTTTTCCTGCCACAGGTCCATTACTTGTAGCGGTAGAGTATTGCATGTAAATCGGAGTGGGATTTTACCTTATCTATAACAGAGGAGGGAAGGACACAGGTGCCATATGCCAAATTTCTCACTTTGCCTGAGGGACGGATTAAAATAACTTACTAGACAAGTAATCCAAACCTCTGGGACAGGTGAAAGTATTTCTAGATTCTCCTGGGATGTATATTATAGATTACTCCTCTGGTATTAAAACACCCTGAGTAAATTGGGGGGGGGCTCCCATGTCTGTTTGCTCTGTAGAACTATTCTCAAATTCTCTTCTGTCACCAATAGCACCAATAGCAAAGAGTCTTCTGACTAAGAATTTCAAAGGTCCTTCCTTCCTTCCTTCCTTCCTTCCTTCCTTCCTTCCTTCCTTCCTTCCTTCCTTCCTTCCTTCCTTCCTTCCTTCCTTCCTTCCTTCCTTCCTTCCTTCCTTCCCGCCCTCCCTCCCTTTTCTCTCTCCCCTCTATCTTTTTAAACTCCAGTTTAACTGCAGTTAGAACTTGCTTCTCACAATTAAATTTTATTGAAATACTGCTCTGTGTAATTGTGACACTATTTGCACTAGCATATGAGCAAGCTAGGAAAATGTAAATAGTACATTAAATGAATAGGGATTTTTGATAATTTAAAAATATTAATTTTATACTTTTTTGGATCCTTTTGCTCATGGGCAGACAAAGGAAACTTAAATTATGGATATTAACATTATTCCATATACTCATCTAGACTTATTCTTCCATTCTTTAAACCAGTTCCCCACAGACACATTTGTGTAAACAGAAGCATGCTAATTAAAATTGCCAGGGAGACACGATCTATTTAAAGTCTCAAAGCACAGTTTTACTTTTAGGCTTCATATTGTGATAGTGTAAAGGAGCAAAGTTTCTCTTCAAGGTTTAAATATAATGACGTGAACATTTTTGTTAAGTATGTGCTATTTGGCTGCATGCTGCTCTTATCTCCGTTAACATGCACCTGATTTCCTTTTCTATCTTTCCTTTCTTTGTTGTTAAATCTCCAGTGGTCTTTCATGTTTTTTAAAGGACTGCAAAACCCATTAAAAATTTACAATTATTTATTTCATTGTGCTTTCTCATTTAACTCTCCTTTCACAGTTCCCTCAGTTTACCATAAAGTAACAAACTTTAAACAGTTCGGATATACTACTGTCTATACTGGTAGTATTTACATGTCTATTTATTATAAGTTTGTTTATTTCTTCTGCCAACATGTAAACTTTGTTCTGATGTATGTATTTTTTTCCAATCTAAAATCTTAATTTTCCAAACAAGGACCAAATAATTCCATTTCTTCTGGTCCATAATAGTGGTCATCACTTTTTTTTCGAGGATGACAGTTCCCTTATGTTTTTTCTAGTTATGTCTTCTTCAAGATGCTGTGTCAGTCTTCCCTTGGGGACACTTGTGTAACTCAATAGCTACTTATATTTGAACCTAATTTCTTAGGTCTTCACAGGAAGAAGTTCTCCAGAATTTATAGAAGGGGCACATTCCCTCCTGTAGCCTGAATATTTTGAGCCAGAAAACTTAAAGTTGTTGTTGAGGGAAGTGTTCCCATACTCCCCATAACAAGAGGCAGGCAGTAATCCACAGAGCTCATCCAACCTCCCTCAGCCACAAATTCACCTCCATGACAAAGCTCTCTGTTTGTGCAGTGGTGTGTGACTGACACATTTTGGCTAGACTCTCTGAAGCGGGCAGAATTTTTAGGCCCTCTTTGAAAACACGTATAACAGCCCATTTGGGATTTGTGTGCCACTTGCTGCAAAATGGCAATTCCAAGACAAGCATCAGCAGCTTGTTTAGTGGGTGGTAAGTCCGTTGGCTGGGGGGGCAGGAGGAAGCAAGGGAGGAGATCAGTGAATGACTACTACATCCCTATCCAAAATAAATACCTTACTTAAAAGTCATGAACACAATCTGGCAGCGGGAGACCTGTGGGTTCGGTGCATACGCTTAACACCTGCAGCACAGAGGAGTTCTTTTCACCTGGAGCATTATTGCAGCAATGTTTTTTTTACAAGAACAAATTGTTTTCTGACAATTTGGGAACTCCTGGTTTTGCTTAACGTGTGTGAAGCTCGTGGCATTGCAATGACTAGTTCACTTCCCTTTGGATCTGAGATGTGCGTTTTAATGTAACTGATACGAACTTGATCTGATTTACTTTATATGCAGTCTAAAAGCATTTTGCTAAAAGAATTTGTTGGTAGCCTCTACCTCAGTGCACTCCTCATGGAAGTGTGGGCAAATCAGTTGGGGTTGCTCCACATTATTGGACACCAGCCACAACTTTTTGATCCCGTAGTTCCATGATATGTATGACTTTGGCACTGAAGCTGACTTAAGGAATTTAAGGAGCCCCTGCAAACGCAGGTTGCTCATTCCTACATCTGCATCGCTGTTTTACCTGCCATCACGTAACTGTTAGTGGGTCTTTGGTATAGGCCAAATCACTGAACTGAGCCAGGTTCAAACGTCTCTCCCCTCTCTGCAGAAAAGAAGTCTGGATCAGTTTATTGATTCAGTTTACAGTATGGATCTGCACCAGGCAAAACGGTGTTGTGCTGCAGGCACAGGGGTAGGAACTTATGGCTGAGAGGTGGGAGAAAGGGAAGGTCTCCTTAGGACAGTTAGGAGTTCAGCATAGCCCCTGCAACATGGTTTAATGCAGAGGTTACGTGGCTAATGACATGGAACTAGTCCCACACAAGGTCTTTTGGGGCTGTACAAAAGTAATCTCTCTCCAGACGTGCTCTAACTTTCGTTGTGTGGCGTTGGCTGTGTGCTAGGAGCCAGGCAAACTCATATGGCCCTGGCCCTGTGTACAGTGGTCTTTCACAAAAACCCATGAGTACATCAGGCTGGATCTTCAGTTTTGTGGAAAACTGTGACATTTTGCTTTCAATTCAAACCTGAATGAAAAATACATTTCCAAAATCTGAAAAAAAGAGCATGCTGAAATTTATATTTTAGGGTTTATATTTTTACATGTCTCTAGGAGTGTGTGCCATGCATGTCTTGTTGAAATAGACTGTTGTGTTCTGGAAAGAAAACAAAGCAAATATTTCCTTGATTATTTATTGTGTCTTGTCAGTATGGAAAGGAATTAGCAATATAACACAACGAAGCCTGATGTTCCTGGTAAAGTTCGAAGTTGTTCTGATGCACTACTTGGTTATAGTCTGCTTTCCTATAGATTTATCCAGAAGTTATTAGCTTTGGTGTTTAAGAAGATGTGAGCTTTGGCTTGAAGCTTCTTTATTCCCCATTCTACTTGGATCCTCTGGTACTCATGAGGGATGAGCTGCAGACCCTTTCAGAGCACAAAGGGCTCCTCCTCTCCCCTCCCGTGCCCTCTATTCATTGGGAAATGTGGTGCAGTCCAGGCCGCCTGTTTCCTGGTGGCTACAGCCATGCCGGGTGCATTTACAGCCCTCTTTCTGGTGTGGTGAGGAGCCTCCACGCTCACCTGAGATGGAGCAGTGGGGTGCCCCTGGCTGCGGTCCAGCACTGACTCCTGTCTCTGCTAGCCACCTCACGCTGTGGGACCCCATCGATCAGACATTCCTTCTCACTTGATCAATTGGTGGATGAAAAACTGGACATGAGCTGGCAATGTGTGCTTGCAGTCCAGATAGATAGCCATGTATCCTGGTCTGCATAAAAGAAGCATGGCCAGCAGGTCAAGGGAGGTGATTCTCCGCCTACACTCTCATGAGACCCCACCTGGAGTCCTGCATCCAGCTCTGGAGCCCTCAGCACAGGAAAGACATGGACCTGTTGCAGCGGGTCCAGAGGAGGCCACAAAACTGGTCAGAGGGATGGAACAGCTCTCCTGTGAGGACAGGCTGAGAGAGCTGGGGTTGTTCAGCCTGGAGAAGAGGAGGCTCCAGGGAGACCTTATTGCAGCTTTTCAGTATATAAAGGGGGCTTATAAAAAGATGGAGAAAGACTTTTTACCAAGGTCTGTAGTGACAGGACAAGGGGCAATGATTTTAAACTGAAAGAGGGTGGGTTTAGATTGGACATAAGGAAGAAGTTCTTCACTATGAGGTTCATGAGGCACTGGCACAGGTTGCCCAGAGAAGTTGTTGATGCCCCATCCCTGGAAGTGTTCAAGGTCAGGTTGGACGGGGCTTTGAGCAACCTCCTCTAGCGGAAGGTGTCCCTGCCCACAGCAGGGGGGTTGGAACTAGGTGATCTTTAAGGTCCCTTCCACCCCAAACCATTCAATGATTCTATGACTCTGCGATAATACGAGCTCATCAGCTGAAGCCAACAGAGGCGGAGACCTGCTGGTTGTGTTTCTTGTTCTCTCAGCTATTTTCTTCCCCAAAGTAGACAGCTTTGGGGTTTTTGGAGCACAGGTCTTGGTTTGGCTGGCGAGGCACGTTAACGGCCGGGGGGGCATCCGGAGTCTGCTGAAGTCCGCGGCAAAAGCCCCGCCGATTTCGGCAAAGCCTGGGTTTCACGGCAAGTGCTTTTCCCACCCCCGTTGCTATCCTCCGTTTTGTCAGCAGGTGGCAATCTCTACTTTTGTCTGAACTTCAGAAAAGTTCTGTCTGCGCAACAAAAACTCTTCTTTTTATTCAAATAGATGTTTCTGCTTTGCATCGGGTATTCTGGCGGGGAGCTGGGCGAGTTCTCATTCCAAATCTCTCTTAACATTTAAACGCTTACTTAGTCATCAAAGTATTTTTAAAAGCAGAACTTAGAAAGCCTATTGCTTTACAAGCCGTCGTTGCTCCTTTCCCATCCCCAGCTCTCAATTACAGACACTCACACAACTCAAAACTGAGCCGTATAAACTGAGTTGTGTGTATCATATCTCTTACTGTGAACCATAGACATTAATTAATATGCCAGTACTCAGACCTCATAAACTTGCATGTTCTAGCATTCAGACTTAATGTCACTTATTAATATTTCAGATGAATCTTGTAAACAGATGATGGAATGAGAAAAAAATACAGGTATTTCCATGCCTGTTGTTAAGTATTTTCCTCGCTTATTAAGTCCAAGCAATTTAATGTCCTTTCTTTGTGGAACAATTGACCAATAACATACCCAAGGTCAGCAAGTCCTTGAGGTCTCTGCTGGGTAAGTGCCAATCTTGCAAAGCAGCTCTATCTAAGCCCATTTCAGTATTGACATCCCCTCTCCCTGCCCCATTCTGAGACCTGTTTTTCATACCAAAATGTACAGCGGTGCATGGTTTCGTATGAAAAAGAATGAATACTGATTTGTTTGCCTAAGCTTTATGGGAAATTTTAATTTCTCTTTGAAATCGAGAGAGACATATGTAAGTCTTTTCACAACAAGTATTTTGATTTTGGCCTTGCTGTCTGAGTGACACAAGCAAGCTAAAATACTTTGTTGGTTGCTCGTCTATTGGCAGTGGCAAGAAAAAAAAAAGTTTTTCATTGTCTGACTGCCATTTGCTCTGGACTATTAATACCTAGAATCTACTGTTTAAATACTGTGGTCTGTATTCTGACAGCTTGAGGAAATTTGACAAGGATTATTAGGAAATTAAGTTAAGTCACAGCTAAGTTAAACAATAATGCTAAAGGCATTTGTCCACTGGAACAAATGAACCTGCACAGATTCATTATGTCTGTTGGTCGAAAGCAGAGTACAAAACCTTGTTTTTCTTCAGTTTAAGAAGTACAGTGATGGTTTTGTGGCGTTTGTGTAGTTATAGTAACAGATAAAGAAAAAAGTGCAGGTCATTACATTTTCAAGCATAACCTCTCAAAGAGAGTTGCTATTTTTAAGAACCTCATCTACTTTGTTTGCGACCTGCCTCGTCGCTCCGCATATGCCCGGGTGTATTTCTGTGCTGCTCATGATGATACCCGAGCATCCGCTGACAGGTTGGGAAGCGCCGTCTGCTTTCACCGCAGGTGGGCAGCTGGAGGTTTCACGCTGGAGCGAAGTCACCCAGGTTTAGGGTGAAGTAAGAGCGTGCCGTTAGCCACTGGCAGCCTGCAGATGCACCGGGCATTGCGTTGTCCTTGAGTCCTCTTAGCTGTGCTGCGAGCTGCCTTGCAACTTCCATATTGCACCTTAGATAGGTGTTCCGGGGGCTTGGATGGCATGGTGATGACTTCTGTCAAGATGGATAAGTAGGAATGGTTGCTGACTTAAAACCAGTGGTATATTCAGATCTGGAAAAAATGCTGTTCTGAGGCAGCACTTGAACAACAGATATTTTAAAATATACATTTTGGCTGGAGAGGTTCTGCAGTCTCCATCCTCAGAGGTTTTCAAGACCGTGCTTGATAAAGCCCTTAGCAACCTGGTCTCATCTCACAGCTGACCCAGCTTTGATAAGGAGGTGGGACCGGAACCCTCCGGAGGTCCCTTCCAGCCCCAGGGGTTGTGATCCTGCACATGGACTGCTGCATTGCCTCGAGGCTTGAACCTGGTCAAGTCCTGTTGTGCCTTTACAAGTCCTGGCCCTAAGAGTTACACCTCTGCAAGTACTATTAATTTCCAAGGTGTTCTTCAAACAGCAGTTAACCTTCAGTAGTTGTGTGAGCCATTATGTCATATTACGGTTGGGGAAACCATGGAAGAGACAACCCTGACTGAAGCCCCTGGGAGGCCGCCACGAGGGCTGAGATCAATCTTTGGTAATGCAGCTGGAGAAGAAACTGTTTTCCCACCCCAAATTCCTTTCCTGTTTTGTACTAGGGTGAAACAAGGACATTTCAAAGGAAATATAAAGAGAAAGGGCTTTTTTTCAGAGTCAGAAATAACCGATAACTAACTGGGAAGGGCACTTATGGGACATAAAAGAGACAAGGTTAACACGTCTGGGACAATGAAGCACACCACAGATCTTTTGACCTTTAGGTATTCTGGGGTTGCCTAGTCTTTTTCTAGTGGTTGCCAGAAGTTTTTACAGCTTCTACAAACTTCTTTGGGTTTCTTCTCCCAAAACAATATAGTCCTATTAACATTTTCCCTTGCTGTTTATCTGGCTTTTTATCAGAATATGCGTTTTATTAAATTCCATAACCTCAGCTAGTTGGGAAACACCAGCTCCTAATCATGAGCTGAAAGCATTAGATGACATAGTCTCTTTCTTTTGGGAATGGCATTGTCTGAACTGAGCGGCTGATGTAGGTGGAAATCACAGTTCACTTGAACTAGCAACTCTGGTTATCAGTGAATGAAATCCAGACACCACAGAGTCTAGCAGATTTTGCATTCAGTTGAATTAACATCCCTTAAACTCAAGTCTTGGTCTATTTCTAGTTTGCCTACAGACATTTAATGCTGTAATCATTTCCTCTAAGAGTAAAAAGACAAAACATCCCTTTTCTTGGAGCTATTTGCCTGTAATGCAAAGCAGAACAACCCCAAAACAACTGCCCTTGTCTTTTACACCTTTGTTTTAAGAAAACATTTTCCTTTAGAATATATTCCTTGGTGCAAAAATATCCCTCCAAAAATTAAATAAAACCCCAATAATCATCTAGTCGTCTCTTCCCAGCAATTTTTTCATGCAGTTATTCTAAGTAGTAGATCAGGTTCAAGATCTAAGTGCAGTGTTTCATTTTCAAGACAGCATCAGGTTCCACAAAGGTGTTTCAGAATGTTGTAACCTCCAACTAAATGTGCAATAAATGGCCACAGGTTTTTCTCTGATATTTGAACCCAAAAAAGGCGAAGTGGGGTATAATAAAACAGGCTCATGAAGAATAGATTCTGCTGGACTTCTCTGATGTCACTCCTTGATAAGAGCAGACTTTTGGTATGGTCCCAGAGTGGAAACTTGGAGTAGTGGCTACCTGAGTGAACTGGAAGGCAAAGAACATGGCAACAGTTGTCAGTGTTGGGAAAGGAAGTATCAGAGAGAGAATCAAGTATTGTTCACGGGGCTTTTCCTATTTCATACCTTCATTAGTACTTTCTTTGAAACACAGCGGGGCATGCTGGCTGGCCAGAGTTGGCAGGCACTGTTCATACAGAAAAAGGCTGAGATAGAAGGTGGAAATGAGGGCAGGAGTAAGAGGAGTGGTATGAAATTCAGGAGTTCAGAACGCAATATTATAGAATCCTTCTGTAGTCCAGGTAGTTATCATGAGGAACTGCCTGAGGAAGAGAAAGATCGAGGTACACAACCTGACTGGATCATGAATCCAGTTTTCTAATATGATGAATCTGTGGAAGAAAAACAGACGTGGTGCATCAGAAGAGGTGCTTCCAGTGGAGCTAGGGAATCCTCTAGAAGAATTAAAGCCTGGAAGGGAATATAATTGTTTTGTATAGCTACATGGTCGTAATACTTCTGTGACTGCTTCAAAACACTGCTGTAGTTTTCCTTTAGAAATGATGCCATTGAGAACTTGAGCCCCATGTTTTTGCAGAACGCTTAATAGAGCCAGTTGCCTTAGAAAAGGGAACAGATTTGCTCCATGACTTACTAACTATGTTCAGGAAACTTTGCAAGATGAGCCTTGCAGAGTTTCATGAAAATTTCTGTCCCACGGGAGAAGAGCAGTTTGGCTAAGCATGAGGTTCATTAACTTTTGGGTGACCTTTTCACAGTAGATACATGGCTGTTGCAGAAGCAGGTAATGAAATGCTGATAATTTTGCAAAACCCAGAAAACATTCCATAAATGTGGCTAGAGGCAACAATGTGAAATCTGAAGAAATAGGTTTCCTGCTTCTAACTTATAGTTAAAAAATAAAGCCAAATTCAAAGACAAATCAAATTGTGCAAGATTATGAATATGATTGAAAGAGAACCAGTGTTGTTGGAGGTTTGGTTTTGTTCTTAGCATGGAGACACAGTATTTTCATTAAATGGATGAATAATAAACGGATTAACCTGTCAGGAAGGAAAATGGCATATTATGCTCAAATTCTGCAGCTATTTTGGGGAAGGTGGCAAATGTGTGAGTAGAGATTAGGCTGTTTTGCTTTTAACCCTTTCTTCCCCATCCAGAAAATGCCCTGTGGCTGCAAGCAGAAAAGGCAAGGCAGGTGCCGGCAGAAGAATGGGGGTAACCATGGATGGGTATATTTTCTTTTAGTGGGAGCACGTGGTTGTAAATAGGAGGTGACATATGGAGTAACCTGGGATTCCAGGAGCACAAGGAACAGAGCATGCAGTGCTATGGCACATCTGATTATGTCCTCCTTGGGAAAAACCTCACAGGTCCCAACTTTTGGTAGGGCTTGCCAATGATATATATCTAGCAATGCACCCCAACGGTTAGTCTTGTCGAAACCTTAAAAACCCAAAGGAATGCCTGTTAGTTTGTGTGATCAGCTATATGCAACAGTACCATCCATGAAGTTGCATTTTCCATCTGAGTTCAAATGAACCAGGAATCATTAAAATGCACCAAATCTGATATAAAGTGTATTTTTTTAGTGCCACTGTTTTTAAGTAGCACTTAAATGGTTATTACAAGTTCAAGAAGTGAGACCTCCAGCCTGTTTTTTGTTTGCAATGGGATTGGGAAAGGGCTGAGAAATTCCGGTCTGACTCATGAACATTTTTGTATACAGCTTCTTGGGAATTAAGGCAAAGAAATACATTTGTCACCCTCTAGTCCTATAACAAGAAGTTCTGAGGAGCTATCTTCCATCAGTGAAATTCCATTAAAGGCATCGTAAGTACGTGTGAAGGCTTTGTGGGTTTCAGGCTGTCCTGTAGAGTTCAGAGGTCTGCTCTAGCATTT
Organism: Phaethon lepturus; assembly: GCF_000687285.1. Classification (NCBI taxonomy): domain Eukaryota; kingdom Metazoa; phylum Chordata; class Aves; order Phaethontiformes; family Phaethontidae; genus Phaethon; species Phaethon lepturus. The sequence continues at coordinate 5,585 of NW_010564198.1, read as the reverse complement.
AGTAGAGAGATACACAGGTCCTTGGGGGATGGATCTTTCTCTGTAAATTCCACAGAATTATCATAACAGAAGCTTAGTGTTTCCGCTACTGTAAAATGAAACTCCGACAGCCTGTTATAATCAATCAAATAATTATTATCAAATTCCTGATATTTCTAGTTTTAAAAGTTAGTCTAAAATATATAGCCAATATCTAAATTCTAAAATTTATAGCCAATAATCGGAGATGGGGCTAAGCTATTGTCCCTGACCTCCGGAGAGAATTGGGCTGAAGCTCTGTGGATCAGCCTCCTCAACAGATGTTTTCAAGCATGAAAACAGTGCGTTTAGGATGGGGGAGAGAGAAAAAGGGATTATGAAAATCCCAGTGAGCTATCCTACCTTTCTTATTAGTTTATTTGTTTTACTTTCCCTTAGTTTTTCTGAGGGGGAAAAGGCTAAGAAGCATTGCAGGTGTCATCTTTTGTGACCAGAGCATTTCTGGGTTTTATCTGTAACTTGAATTAATTTTAGAATGGGTTATATAGTGATAATTGGCCCTTTATAACGTTTTCCCTGACTTGCTAGTCTCCTAGGAACGTTTTGGGTTGAACTGGTTACAAAGTGTTAGCAGCCCTACAGAGGGGAGCTTGCAGCTTCCACGGTCTCCTTCACAAGTGTTTCTCTTATTGTATTGTAAGACTTGTAAATTTTATAACCTCCTAATTCAGAGTTCTAAATTGACATTTCGGAATATTGAAAACAAACTGATCCACATCCAGTCCTTGTGTAAATGCCCTCAGCCACAATTTAAGTGACTTGAATTTTCTTGGCGAAGTACAGCAAGGGCAAGTCTATACAGATAAATACAATAAATCTGAGCCTCTGTGCCCTCACAAGTGGGCTATATGACAACGTTAGTAGCCTGGACATTGATTGCAGCGCTTTAAGCTTTGTTGAGATGTGCTATAGATCAGAGCTAGTTCATGTTCACACAATTCAAAGCTTTGCCAGTGAATTTCAGGGACTGTAAGGTAAACAGGGGCCAAGCGTTTACTTTGGGCTGTGTTTATACTGTGTGTTCATCCTCAGTTTGGGCTCTGGACTTTGGTCCAGCAACAGTGTTGAAGCACTGTTATTACGTCCTCAGATCCAGGTCTCAGCTGGGAGGGAATAGGTGCCTAACATATATGATGCAGATGTAGCTTTTAATATGCTAGAAAACTGGCTGTATACTGATTGTTGATGCAAGTTTATAGATCTGAAATTTGTTGTTTGCATTTGTTTCTTTTTCCTTCTTCACACCAAAACACAATTCTGCATTGCAGCCAAGGAGAGAATTTAATGAAACTAAACTGAATTCTGACTGTATTGAGTCACGTGCCAGACTAGACCCCAGGGCAAGGACATTGTCTCTAGTACAATGATCGGTAGGTGTTCAACTTTTTTTTAATGCTTTCATTGTTTTATAAAGATAATGCCCAGTTACTACTAGAATGAGATCCTTTAGGAATACACATTGTTTAAACATCTTAAGAAAAGTTAAGAAGAGATGTACAGGAGGTGTTAGTATGTTGAGTGCTGTAAGTGTATTTTATAAATGCTTTGTGATGTCGTATCAAATGTCATTTGTGCATGGCGGCAGACATTTCTTCTTCATTTTTAAGATATACCTGGAGATGATCACAGCCCCCTTAATGTGCCAAAGCAGATGGAATTCAAATGGAATTGAACTGGGAGTAGATGAGTGAATGGAGCATAGAACCTCATCAAATGCTGTGAAGTCCTAATGGGAAAGCAGTGGGTGACTTTAAAAAAACCAAATCCTAACTGGAAAAGGATTGTGGAGCTTTGCTGTGTGTAAAGGGTGGGGGGAGGCTTTTATAGGTCTTGATTTATAGCAAAGAATGAGAGGAATTTTCTTTTTACCATCCCATTACTCATGTTAGGAACAGAGAAAGTGAAGTTCATTTTCCTTTTGGAAGTTGTCTCTTCACAGCTGAGAATCCACCCTATGGCTCCCTGCTTTGTTTCCATGCCCTCTGATTCTCGTGCTCCAGATTGCAGCCTAGTTGCCTGCCTGAAACTGGAATTAGTCCTCTAGCCACAAATAATGTCAGAGAGAATGAGGTTTCGCGGTGTAGTAAACTTAGGCAGGCAGTGCCAGATGGCTTTTACAGTCCAGTTTGGCCCATGAGCGTTTGCTCGTGTGAGTGCATGTGTGTATTTAAAAAAAACCAAAACCAAAATCTAGTAGCTGCCAGTAACTGGACCATCTGGTAGCTGTTCCATCCAGTATAATGTCATTTACTTTTTTGCTTTTCAAGCAGGTCTGTTTTTAAATGGCTTATTTTAATCACCAAAAACCACATATGTGCCAGTCAGTCGTCTAGTAGTTCCCAGCACTCTTCCCTCTATGCAGCCTCCTTCTGTCAGCTGGGGTTTTCCCCAAGATGCCACTCACACCGATATCAACTTTGTCTTTTCCCCTAGGCAGCTTCCAGTTTTGCATATGGGGTGTGTTTTTTCCAGCAGAAAGCAGTTTCTGTCTCTGTCGTTTCCTCTTTGTAAGGAAGAAGCCTGTTCTTCCTAAATACTCGTATCTTTTAGCAGCCATTGTTTGGTCTCTTAGGATGCGATCCGATCTAACCGACCCTAATGAATGCTTTAAAAAATTTAAACAATGAAACCCAAGTTTCTTGTAGCCTTCCCCCTGTGCAGCTGAACTGGTTATAGAGCCGTGCAAGTCCCCAAAGCAGGTGCATGGAAAATCATGCCTAACTGCCTTTATCAGTGGGGAGAAACATTTCAGTAAGTAGATCAGGAGGAAGGCATAAATGGCCGTTGGCTAGATGGTTTCTTTCTCCCGTGTCACCCTTTGAGCACGCTGAGCACCTGAGGCTTCAGTAAGTGCCATTGTTTAACTGTTTGTGCTCTTACCTAATGGGTTGAACAGGATTCAGGGTCATGCACGGAACGGCTGAACTCAGTATGCTTCCCCATCTAATCCAACCGTTTTCTCTAGCTTCTTCGCATCTAGTATGTGCGTTTGGTGTCCGTGAGGTAGTGTTGTGACATACTTCCTTCTGGGGGAAAAAGCTTCCAAAACGGGGTTCTGCTGTAGAACACTCGTGCTTGTCTTTCCCAGATACAGGTAGGGAAAAGGGCTGTCGAATTAGCTGCCTGCCGTACGTGTGCAGATGCCTGGGCTCTTTCTCCTTATCTTTACACAGCACAGCAGGTTGCAGGTTCTGCTTACCCTTGAAAAAACACACCGTTGTGGGAAATTTTGTTAATACGGCACAGGGTAATCTGTATTTTCTTTTTCCTTTCCATCTAACCGTAATTTTTATTAGCGAAGTGCTGTGGAGGGCTTGTAAGCAGGGCTGTACCTTTGGTGTGCTCTCACCCTGCAGTTCCCCTGCAGTCTCGGCACTGGGCTGTGCGATGCAGAGGTTGTAATGCGCAGCGTTGCGCCGAAGATCTGCTCTCTTGATTTAACAACTCTGCATTATTAGCTCACCCATAGGCGTGTGTGGGCTATATCCACCAGCCCAGCATAGCTTTCTCAAGCTATGTGATTTCTCAAAGTGAACAGGGTGGATGGTGGGTTGAAGTAGAAAAACAGGAAAATGGAAGCCTTTGTTTTTAGACAGTCTCTGTAGGATAGCAGGTAATAATAAACTGAATTTGACACTCTGCTAATATTTTTTCCATTGCAATCTATATAGTTTCATTTTAATCCATTAAATGAGTTCTTAGCTTTGTCAAGGGGTGAAACCTTGTGCCATTTTGACATTTAGTCACATGAAATGCATTTCATAACACGCATTTTTAATTTTTGCTTCCTCTCAAAAGCTAGCGTGACTGTGTGTACTCTGGCATTGCAAGCAAAACTAAAATACATGGTTGCAGTTCCACTTTTTGTTTTAAACCGTATAATATGTCTTTTCATGTGAAGACAAAGTTCATGTTGAATGAATGCGTGATTAGATAATTATAACTTGAAAAATGTATCCTAGGATGGAACTGTATGAAGTCAGTTTTATAAGCAGGATGCTCAGCAACTATCTTCACTGTCATTAAAGTACCGTGGCATTACTATGAAATAGAAATGCTTTGTTTTCTTACTACTCACAGCATTGTCCAAGGCAGTCAACTGTGATCAAGAAACTGGGCTGGCAACGTATTGTATCTATCACACTGTACCACTATTGAGGCTTGATTTACGGACAGGATTCATTGGTATTTTAATTTATGAAAAGTACTATAGCAGTAATTCTACGAAAAATACACATAGGCTGGTGCATTTACTGGCATCTGGAAGAAATCTATGGGCACAGGTCCGTTGCTTTGTACACGTGTGAGCTCTTGTCTAGCAATTGCATATGTACATCCCTTTCATCAGATTTCAGTCCTGGTTTTGAAAGAGAAAACCAGTGGTGTGAGAAGCCACCAGTTTAAAAATGTGTTTCTCCTGTTTTTGTGGTATTCATGAGCAAACTACCAGTGGTACGTGACCTTAATGTATTGTAAATAACAGTTTCAACAGAGGAAACCAAACCTTCAATGTCTTTTTTAACAGGGAGAAGTTAAAGGGAAAAGATGAGGTTTTCACTATCTCTTTTTGCAAAACATGGCTGCATGCAGAAAAAAAACAGAGGCAAATATGGATCTTAAATACACTCTTACATAAGCTTAGAGCTCTCAAATGAAGTAAAAGATCCTGAAGTAATAATCATACCAATATTTGTGCATCAAATACAACTTTTTCCAGAACTTGGAGAAGGAAACAGTATTTGGCTGATATGTCTGTTCCTTCCATGGTGCTGATGGTTTCATTTACATACAGGCACTCCAGAATAAATGCAGCACTGTGTAGTAGGATGTTATCTCTGAGAAATACGTAGGAAGCAGTATAGTGACACCAGTTGCCAAAAACGGACAGTAAACTGCATGGGTTTCAGTCCTCCTTAAAAAATCACAGAGTGTGAGCATATACTGTGTAACAGAAGAGCCCTGAGAACTTTATCTGGAACCTGTCAGTGTTTCCCATGACACTCTTTTGCTTGTAGTGTCCCTAAAGAATTAATTCTTCTTTTCTGCCTTATTTAACTAGTATTTGTAACCACTAGATAAGAGGTTACACAATAAGCACCCGAGTGCCAGCCAAATATATAGATTTCAGACAAGCTCTTGCATAGCAGTATATCGATATATAATGCTTTCCACCATCTCCGTCTATCCTGAGGACCCTGCCTCAGCCTCAGAAACTTCAACCGATTCCCTGTGACTCCATTTTCCTGCAGGCAGTGGCAATCCCCTAAACCTGCATGGAAAGGCTTGGCACTCTGGTCATTCCAGCAAGTGCAGAAAACAACAACATGAGCCTACACAACCTATACCTTTTCTCTTCCCCAAACCAACCTGCAGAGCCCCAAAGAAAATTCAAGGCTTTGGACCTCCGATGGCTGGGGTTCAGTTTACATATAGAATCACAGAATCACAGAATCATTAAGCTTGGAAAAGACCTTTAAGGTCATCAACTCCAATCATCAGCCCACTAAACTATATTCTGAATTGCCACGTCCACACGTTTTTTGAAC
>NW_010564197.1:6520-44848 GCF_000687285.1 Phaethon lepturus | reverse complement strand
GTCTGCGCGCTGGTGGCCGCCGGGGGAGACAGGTCTGCGACGGGACGACTCTTGCGTTCCTGGTTGCATTTAAGAGGAAAACAAAATTTGGTGGTTTTGCAAGTTTGGACTGTGGAAAGTCTGGGGCATCAAGTGGAGGTGTATCCACAGGTCTCTGGAACTCATTTGTAGGGCCAAAAGTGGAGGCTCTAGGATGGTAATTGCTATTCTAGCGTGTTTGTTTGTCAGTTCTCTTTACCTTCCATCTCAAAATGCTCCTTTTTGGTGTTTGCAGTCAACCTATCCTGCACATCCCTTCTCTCCACCCCCACGCTGAAATCAAAGTAGTTTTGAGACAGTGGGTACCTTGCAGGAGCAGAGCTCTCATGTCTCCTTATCATGTTTGAAATTAGCTCTTGCTTTTTTCTGTAAAGTCATACGCGTTTTTGCACCTAGACTCAGCGATGATGTCTCTGGAATGGTAGTAAGATAAAGTTGTCCCCCATCTTAACTGTGGATGTTAAGTATCAGCTTATCACCTCACACCTCTTCTGACTACCCTGAAGCTGTAAGTGTGAGTGCAGCAAATGTGAAGCCAGAAATATCTGAACTTCTGTTAATGTAGTTAGTTCAGCATCAAGAAGAGCAAAGCTGTGATTGTTCAAGCTCTGATGTGGGCAAGTTTCACCTGAATAAATTGCAAGAGCCTGAGGTAAACTTTTATAGTTATACAAGTTATATATAACTTGTATAGTTATATACTTGCCACCATGACTGCATTGACACCAGTTCCATGCTATCAAGATGAGAAGTAGGCACTGAAAACCTACCATCAACCAAAAATTGTACCTCTGCAGATACTTTCTGTGACTGGATCAGAGACTGATAAATTTCAGTGCTTATTCCACTAGATTTCTAAGATGGTATCAACATAATTAAGATTGGCACTAATTTCTCCAGGTCTGTCTTTGAAAATCACTACTACCTCTGCAAGGCAGCTTGCATATTACTATTAAAAGAAGGTAAATAAAAGAAAAACAGCTTTGAAGCACTATAAACTTGTTTATATGCCAGAGACATACTATTTTGGTGTATATACTGTCACTAACTCCTTTTTCAGTATTAACATTTCCTTCTGGTTTTGAGAGTGGCAATTAATTCTTCTGTTGGAGTAACCAGAAGAGTGTATTTTAATCATGGTATCAACAGACTTGGGTCAAAGTTGTTAGGTTCCCAGGGTAAATAACAGAATGCAAATACACAGTCATGAATTCTGAAGTCTGCAGAGTGTCTCCAAAGGAAGTAATGATACTCCCACTTTCATAATATCGTTTAGGCTGACAAAACTATTCGAAAAATCTGCCGCAGGAAATCTTTCAGCAGTAGCAGAGCATAGAGCACAGCTAAAAGTTTCAAATCACAGGAGTTAGATGCTTAAACACTTTTTGAGTCAGCACTTGCCCAAGGATAGAATTTTGCCTAACAATCATAATACCTTTGAGATCCCATTCTAAGGGATTTATTTTAGTGGATATTTTCCATTTCCAACCCACAGATGACTGCCTATTCAGCTGGTAGGTTTCTTGATACCCACTCACAACAAAACTCTTACTGTTCTTTCCACTGAACAAACATGGAACAGCTAGGGTCCCAATGTGCTAGGCAGCATGAAAATACCAGGGTCAGCCTCAAAATGTTTACAGAAAATCACAGCTTAGTCGATATTAAAAAAATACTCTTTTATCGCATGTGAATGACTGTATAACACGTAGAAAAGGGTAAATAGCATTTCAGATTGTTGTGAGCCATTAGCAGAAGTTGACTTTTTGCATTAGTAGTTAGCTAATTCTGTTAAAGCCACCTCCATCTGAGACAACATAGTTTCTGTCTGCAAGTATTGCATATTATTATTCCTCTGTATTGGTGAAAGCTGAAGGGCTGGCATTGTGTGACTAAATACAGCATCATACCATTAGCTCTCGTGGAAGCGTGGCATGTCCTAATTATTAAAATGAAATGGAGCAGGTACTACCAGGTACAGGAAGTATAAATGCATAACTAAGTGCAAAGGCGACCTTTAGCACCTTGTTTCTCAGCTGTGCAAAATTTGAAGTTCATCCAGAAGGGCATGCCAAGAAATCCAGTCATCCTATTTTAATAGGTGGGTCGTAAGTAAATCCTTAAAAGCATGGTAAGCTTACTCAGTGTGGTTATCATCAGTGCCCTGCCATTAATTCAGAGCTGGGTAAACCTGTAAAATACTTGATTTTGTAAAAATTTTTTGGGACAAAATCCTGACATTTTGTTCAAGTGTCTTGCCTGTGCCTGTTGTGTAGAAATGGAGCACTACATAGAGCAGCCTTCAAATTGGCAAATGATGTTCATGTAGTGAGCAAAAAGCATCTAAGTGGTCTAATAACAGATTGGTGCTAGGGAATTTAATTTTTTGAAAACATTCAATTCAAAAGCCCTGTCATACAACTCATATTCACGCCATCAGAATTCAATATGCCAGTTTTATGGTTACTCTACAAAACAGCTTCAAGGGTTTGTGCTCTGTTTTGTCTCACTGATTTCTCCAAAATATACTATATAGGAAAAAAGTATGTTTACTTTTTAGGCAAAGTCATAGTCCTTCCTTTGTTCCTTTAGAACAAGGTAGAGTTAAGGAACAGAAACACAAGCTTCTGTCCTGCTTCTTATGCCTGTAGGTGTGGGAACTCATTCTTCGCTTAGGCTTTCAGTTCTGTTTTGAAGCTTCAGCAATTTTGCAATTGATGAAACTTAATTTAATTTTTTTTAAGAACTGGATGGGAACATCTAGATTGAATTCTCATTCATCAGAAGCCAAGTATGATGCAAGCAGCTTTCAGAGACAGCCAAACTGAGCTTCGAGTCAGCTGTGCAGCTCCCTGTCCATCTGGAGGTCAGTAATTCTGTCATAAGCCAGAAGACATTTCAATATAGTACTTTTTTTCTCTACTTCACCAAAGACATGCATATGGTGAAGACACAGCTGTTGCACATCATTGAATACTAGCTGACCAACAGTTCCTGCCTCCATTTTCCATCACTCATTTAAGGTAGTTTTAGCTCACATGAGCAAAGAGTGTCGCAAGTGATGGTTAATCTCTGTTGCCGTCCATCATGCTAAGGGACAGAAAAGTTCTCCTTGAAGGTGAGCGTTAGAACAGAGGTGAGACATTGATCTTTTTCCTCCTTGCTTTACATAAGTATTTGTATGTATGGTAAAAGCAACTAATGCATGTTTTATGGCACACGGAAAGGGAACAATAAATTCAGGTTTCTGTTGACTTGTAGCAATGAGCAGAATGATTTGATCAAAAATATCAATACCTCACAAGAAAATGGTAATGTTTTTGTCAAGTGGAGGATACTATTCTCTTCTACTTCAAATTCATTGCCAATTAATTTTGTTCTCACAAAACTAATATTTGCCTTTTGCACATCTGTGTTTGATAGCAGTCCATTTCCAGCACATACACCATCTGCATGGGCATTCCTACTAGCAATGGAACTTCTGTGCACCAAACCATTTTAAGAGGTTTGGGATGAATCAGGAACCACTGAAGAACGTGGCAGTTCATTCTCTCAAAAGGCTGCCGCCTCCTGTAGGAACTTAAACCTGTTACAGGATGAGGAAAGTGAAGCCAGGTCTACAACTACCATTACTGTTAATCTTTGTTACCACTGCGTAAGAATAGACTTACGTGTTTTAAAGTTCCCCTCCACAAGACAGCAAGAAAATGAAGAGCAGGGAAGATGGGTAAGATGGTGTGAGACTTTCCAGCATGTTTGAATTGATAAGACTGAAACATGATACATGTGACTGGAGTGTTTATATTGCTGTCTACAAGCTGTTTAGGAAAGACAAAATGAGCAATAAGGTGTGAAGGAGTAAGACTATACAAACTAAAAATACTGCTTGTACTAATATCTCAGGATTGCAGAATCTTAAGTGCCCATAAATAATTTCTAACAAAGCCTTCATGGTACTTCTGTTATGGATCTTAACTCATCACTGAATCATACAAGAGAAGGAAACAAGGTTTTTATTATGCACAGCTGCATAATAAAAAGTTGGGATGCTATAGCAGATTTATTCTCTTAAGCAAGCACAATTTAAATTACATTTCCAAAAGCAAATAGATAAATTCTGTAACACAAAAGGCATTACACCCAACATGTGGTAACTTTCTACTGGAACTTGCTAGGAAAAAAAAAGGAGTACTGGGCTAAAAATTGGTTGTTGCCTAGAACTAGTAATCACGGAATCACAGAATCACTAGGTTGGAAAGGACCTTCAAGATCATCAAGTCCAACTATTAATCCAGCACCACTATGTTCCCTAAACCATGTCCTGAAGTGCCACATCCACACGTTTTTTGAACACTTACGATGAATGAAACCAAGTAACATTCAATTAGGTCAGATAACAGATCCAATTCATATGTTGATGTGGATCTGCAAGAATGTAATATTTTTGTATTGAATAAAATTGTAGGAAAAATGAAGGAAAAATATTTTAAAAGCATGAATGACATTTGAGACTTCTTGAAGAAGACTTTGTTGTCAAATAGATAAGGGTTCCAGAGTCAAAAGACCAGGGGCTAAAACCCTGTCTCAAAGTGAAGACAATAAAAAGCCAAGCATCCATACAAAAATTAGAAGTTATGAAATGTAAACAAAAAAAAAAAAAGGGAAAAATCCTACTGAAAGGTTATTAGGAACGAAAAGCATGCTAGCAGTCCTTAACATTCATTGTTGTATGAATAAAGTAACTGTGCAAATGGGCGATCTAACACTTCTTTTTTCTCTGTAAACTATGAATCAATTTAATAGTCCTTCTGGATATAAGCTCTTCCTGTATGGAAAACAGGATTCAGAGAAATCTGGAGGTCATGTAGTTTCTCGTTTTGCCCAGAGGCAGGATGTATGTGTATGTACCTACACTATTTCTGAAACGTTTGTCTAATCTGTTGCTAAAAATCTAATGGTGGAAGTGGCATCCCTTTTTTAGGCAGTCTATTCTAGTGCTTATGTATTTGCTTTCAGTACTGCTACTGTACTGTAGTGCCATTTGCTCAGGCATTTCCCTGGCTACGGACAAGAAGAGCACTGAAATAAATATGAAAAATACACTAATTTATACTATTTAACAGGCTTGATTGTTTAGATTGATTTTAGAAGAAATTCAAGAATTTGAGAACTCTCAATTCTGTGATACAAGGAGAATTGCTACATCTCACTATCTCCGTTTTCTTGTGGTGAGTAAAATAAGGTCTATGCAGAAATGATGGGCAGTTAAGCCTTCTTCATTAACAATTTCTAAAGGCTTTATGTGAAGAGCCATTGTAGCAATATTCCGTTGCTATTACTGCTGTTAACAAAAGCGACCCTGCCTTGTAGTGACAGGGAAGGAGACTTGCTGCTGCTTTTGCGCCTCGTCATGTTCTTGGATTAACGGGGTTCTACAGTTGCAAATACATCATGGTAACGGATACAGTTCCTCCAGGAGCACTTGCCCTACAGGAAGGCTGTCGGGTAGGAGACGGCAGCGTACACACAAGTCTCTCACCTCAGTCTCTGGCCTCAGAGCATTCTTTATCGGCAAAGCTATACACAGCGATGAAGTAGGACAGGGAAACCAATGGTTTGCCACCCAGTCACTTTTTCTTGGCAGCGTGATCACCCACTGCTAGCTTTGTTTTTCCCTTTTTCATCCCATTATCATCATACTGGAGTATAGAGGTAGCTCATAAAATATATCTGCACTTGCACGTTGTAATACGTTTTAAGACCCACTCAAACACTAGAAAAGGGATCTTGCTGTAGAAAGCTAAAATGTATTGGTTAAGTTTCATTTGTCCCGAACCTCTGGAGCGTTGTTGCTGTTAGTTTCACAGATCATGAAAGAAAATGATGCAAGATGCTGTATGTGAAAGGTAGATGCCAAATTCATTGGGGATAATACCTAAATATGCTGGCCCTGGCAGAAGAACGAGTTGCTGTGGAGGAATCCTGAGCAGACTGGCTCTCCAGGAGCCGCAGTACCTCTCCATGTATTTTCACTGTGGACAGTGAAACTCCCACAGAGCAGCATTTTGGCATGCATTCAAGGCCTGTCCTACCACGCATGGACGCAACTGCTGCCAAGGACTATGCAGTGGATTTTACATGACAGAAGCACTGTTTACATTGGAAATTAATTCTTTAGGATGTGTGGTGTTAATAATTCAGATGGAACAATTCTAAGACCTGGCTGATCAACTTTAGTTCTTTTATCAAGCACCTTCTTTAAACACAATGAAAATACACTCCCTCTGCTGTATTTAAGAAATAATTAAAAATAATTTATGCCTTTGAAAGTTTTAACTACGAAGTTTAATGCATGCTCGATACTAATGAACAAAAGTATTCACCCACGGACCTTACAGAGCAACTATTTTCCATTATTTCCCAAGTGTGTATTTCTGTGGTGCTTTCATCGCACGTCTAATGCAGAGGCATTGCAGTCGCTCTACACAGAATCCCAAGTCTTTATGGCTGTAAACCTGCACCAACAGAATGCACACATCTCCACTGAGCTGCATCTGAGCTGTTCAAAACAGGGTCTGCCTTTTCTCCTTTTTGTAAAAGGAGGGCGGCCACAGAGTTAGGGGTGTGCATTTTCCTGTCACAAATGCAGTTCTTCCAAAAGTAGAAGGGAGATACTGACTGTTTGATGGCCGAACACCAGTAGAAATCAGAAATAAAGCCGGCTATTTTAGATGCTGTACTATATAAAAGTTCTTTGACTGATATGAGAGAGAAGGTCTGGGTTTGTTTGGGTTTTCTTTCTTTCTTTTTTTTTTGAAGTGGTCTCATGTTCTCTAAACATGAAGCTGTCATTACAAATTAATTTTTGGAATGCGATGGTGACCATTTTCTACAGAAATAACTGGAGTGGGGACTAAGCTCATTATGTTTGCTTCTCTTTTTTAAAGAACATACACGGTTTATTTAATTTTCCTGCACTATATTGAAAAATAATAAAAATACATTAAAAAATTACAGCAATGAAAAGGACTCCCAAATGAACTACCTCATGCTGTCTCTCCTGAATGCGTAATGCTTAACTGCCAGGTTGTACCTAATTTACACACATTAGAAAATGAACACACACACACACACGCCATCCAATTGTCCTTTTATATTTTTATTCGGTGTTAAGTAACTCCACAAGAAAACAAAATCAGTTACTCTGGTGTACGTGAAATCAGAACAATACAACCACTTGAAGCAAAAAGTAGAAACAAATTTCAGCCCAGGAATGGAAAACTGGTACTTCAGTGCTATGGATATGCAATGCGCTTCATACCACAGTGCAGTTCAGCGTATGCCAACCTTTAATGCTTTTGTTGTAGTTGTTGTTTTTGTTGTTGTATGTGTTTCTATCCATACAGAAAAACTAAAAACCACACCTCAATTCTCACTGAAAGCTTTAGAGCTTTAGCCATTAAACTATGAAAACAAGTAAAGACAATTTGTTATTGCCCAAGCTCAATACACGGTTTTAGTTTCCTCAAAGGTGCTGGAATTATTACATGCCACAATGTAACTATAAGCAACACCTTTGTTATTTTTGAGCCCTTTCTTGCCAAAGAAGCAGCTCTAGCCAAAATTAACTGAGCTGAAGTTTGTGTTTGAAATATGTCCATTTGGTCATTTCTTGTTCTCGAATGAAGTTCTATTCCTTTCTTCACTGTAGTGATTTGAAGAATTTGTGTGTAAAGTTCTTTTTTACTTTCATGTTACAGTTAACTAGTTCTCAGTGCAGATGCTAAACAACCTCTCAAGGAAGCTCCAGAAGAAAGTAAAATATATAAAAATCTATCCAAAGTCTGCAAATAAATTAAGAAGAGAAACTAAAGTGTCAAAAGATTTGCTGTACGAATACAAACCCTAAACCATAGTCTAAGAGGAGGACCAAAAGAAAGTCCCCAGCTAAGGACAAGCCAAGCCAATTTTAAGTACGGATCTCAACAGAAGCGTCGCACAAAGAATGGCATGGTTTTCCGACCATGTATTTCAATTCTTACGTTATCAGTCGAATAAAGGCAACAAAACCCAGTTACTCAGAAAACCTTTCTAGCACAGAACATATTTCAAAGGCAGTTCAGCTCACGTTTCAAACAGCTATAGTTCTCATGAGGTTTATTGCCTGTCAAAAGTAATGGTTAAGCTTTTCAAGTCAGTATCAGACTTTCTGCACTTCCTGATGTTATAGACATGCTGCTATTGTATAGACTAGTTAGTTGTTTTTTTTTTTAAACTATGAGTTGGTAAAAACTTAGAATGTTTAGTTTTGCAAATATTGCTCCTCCTGGCTTATACATTTTGCATAATGTGTTAAAAGCACAAGGAGTTGATAGTCTTGTACAGATGCAACTTGACAATGTATCGACTTTCTAAGTTAACAAAAGAAAATTTAAAAGCAAGTCACATAAAGCAACAATCACTACTGCAATCACACATGTATGTTGTAAGTCACCACCTTCCCTACCCCCACCCACCGCACACGTAACTTGCCCCACACATTCTCTCAGAAACACAAAAGGAACTACGAGATTTACTAAGTTACAGCCACAACAGCAGCTAACTGCAGCAGCCACAGGATTTCTTTCAAGTGAAGCACTGACCCTTTGCATTTAAAACTTCTAACACTGAGCGTTTTAGATCGTTTCAGTCACTCAGGCTCAAGTTCAGTACAGGATGCTTTTGCAGGTTACATGAATGCCATCATCTGCAACAAGACAACATTCTCATTACTCGTTACAAAATTCACAACAATCCACACATCACCCCAGTGGTTTATTATTTTTGGTGTTACTTTTTAAACTTCCGCCCCACATTGGCAAGTTGCTGAAAAGGACAAAAAAAAAAAAGAAAAAAAAAGAGGAAAAAAAACCCCACCCCACATTGCCTCCATACCTACAAAAAATCCTTGGCTTCTCCAGTTAGCAAAAATACAAACCATTGTATCCTCAGTGTTGGTTTGTGGGAGGGGGGAATCATAGGATAGAAAACACAGTTTCTGTAAGTCTCTAAAGCACAACCCTGTTGTTCCTACTTCGAAGTTATGAGATTTACTGAATGAAGACTGGACAAGTCATTCATGCTTTTCTCCTGCATTCAGAAAGGCACCGATAGATTACAGTGTTAAGTATTTATCTCCCAGTTCTTAAAGAACAAAGCCTAATGTGCAGAAAGCTGAAGTCTCCGAATAGCAGAAGTAGTTGTAGACACTGCGATGCTAAGAAGATAGTAATAGTGGTAGGGCTACAGTTACGAATGAAAATAACTGCAATTAAGATGCAAAAAAGCAGTGGTACTACTAAGACAAGCACATGCACATCCATTCTTCATTTGACAACACAATCTAGTCTAGTTCAAATAGCCAAGAATTTAACAGGGTTTTTTTGGGGGGGAGAAAAAAAAAAAATCTTCAACAGGACAGCTGTGTCCTCATCTATAAAATAAGCAAGAAGAGAAAGATAAATACACATCTGAATCCATTAACTGAAGAGGAAACTCAAGTTGTCGTTTTAGAGCTACAGACCCTCAAGAAGAATAGTTTTCCATCTCATGTTACTTTTAAATCATCTGTTCTACTCTGCAGTTTTTATAGTTGAGTTCGAGAAAAAAGCTCCTCCTCACACGGATCAGCCCATTCACTTCCACCTTCTGAGGCTGTGTCTTCAGAGCTGGAGCTATCACTGGAGTAGATCTTCTTCCTGAAGCCATTTGGTTTTGCCTCAGCGTTTATATCATCTGCACATCTTGCTTCATAAACAGAAGAAACCTAAGGATTTAAACTGACAGTGTTGATGGGGAACAACAAAAAACATGCTTGCTTTTTCCAAGCTGGGAGGTTATATAGTTTTGTAGTTGTTCAAGAGAGATGTCATGATTACAGGAAAAGTTCTCCTCTTTCCTGACTTAGTCCACAATGTGGAAGGGCTGCAGAACAGCAGGAACAAAAGGTGGAGCCTTTACTATTTTTTCCTATTCTTTCATCTTACAATTTGCACAAAACAGCAAGAGAATCAAAAGTGAACTTTGTTAGAACGTGTCATTACCACAGGTCATGTTAGCACATTACTGTAAAAGTTACCTCCAAAATCTGGTAGCAAGTATTAAATATCAAGAAAACACAACACAGATCTGACTAAACTTCAAGCAAAACCAGCATCTTTTCAGCTGAATCAGTAAAGCTATAGCAAGCATGTCACAATGTAAACTCAGGTGCTATCGTCACTATAAAAGTATATCAGTAAGGGCACGTGTACATGAAGGTTTTCCCTATGGCAAAAAATCAGGTTTTTGTTCGTAAGCAGGACAGAACTCAGCATGCATAATGTTTACTGGTCCTTTCTGCCTTCATAGTGCACATCAGCCCACTCTTGCCTTCCTGAAATTGGAAGTTGAGGAAAAGACAGCTCATGTTTTTAACACACATGACAAGCAAAAGCCAAGTCTTCCCAAAAGAAACGGAGTTTGCCTAGCTCCTAGAAGTACACCCCTCTGGACAAAGGGCGGTACTCCCCAAAGTGCAACACGAAGGAGTTTTCAGAAGAATGCTCAAGACACAGGTTCTTGTAAGCATAAAGTAAGGGAAAAAAAGCTTTTGAAGGTTTTCACAGGAATTTCATTTGAGGCCAGACTGAAAACTGTGATGAAAGGAAAGATGTGGTGGCACATGCTTATCCAGTAAACAAAACAACTCCTCCCCCAAACTGGTGACACACTTACCATATTAAAATCTAAAAGATGTTCATCATCATTGGATATTTCCTTTACATCTGCAAATTCTCCTACACCATTCTCTCCCTTGGCATTTGTATAACACTCTTACATTGTGTTTGTGGGGGTGTTTCAGAGGAAAAAGGAAGAAAAAACAGAATTGAAGAACACTGTTATTTACATTTAGCCAAAACGAAAGCATCTAGAGAAGCATTCTTGAAATCTACACTCTAAGCCATGTAAACGCTGTGCTTGTGGGGGATTTTATAGTTTGACATCCTTCAAGAAATAAGGCTTCATCAAATCTTCCCTGGATAACAAAATAATTAATAATAATAAAAAGAAGCTACTTATTTAATGAAAACATCTAAAATAGTAAGATAGAAAGAGCAAGAATTACTTTTTATTATAAATGGTTCAGTACATTTTTCAGTTCTGATACTGCATGGCGTTTTTGATCATTTGTTTTTCTACAACCCTACAAAATATCCTGCAACAGCAGCCTGATCCTGACTGACCCTCAAAAAAAAAAAAAAGTTTACGTGAATGGCTGTGGTTTCTACTTACCAGAGTAAACTTCCATATATAATACCTACATATATCATATCGATATATATGGATCACATGCATACCAATATTGTACATTTGAAAAAGAAATACATACAGAAAACAGGATACAGCTAAAGATTTGTGAAAGAATAACATTAGCTCTGAGGATAAAGCTCTAGTTTTGTTAAACTTAGTCTAAAAGAGGAAATCCTGGACCTATTTACTTCACAGAAATTCTGCCACTGTATCAAGCAGGTTCCAAACTCCGTAGTATTTTATACAGTATATTCTGTCTTCCTCTGACGAAATAAGGTGGTGAAACACTGAGGCAGTTAGGCAGCTTCACCAGCAGGTGTCAGCAAGAAGATGACACAATTCACTCACAGGAATTCAAGAATTACTCTCTGTAAAAGAGTGCAAGTCACTGCATTTGCTAGTACAGCAGTAATACCTCTGCAGTTATCACTGGCGGGGGGGGGACCCAACTTTACAAAAGGACACTAAATATCTCTACTTTCTAAATACTGAGATTTTTTTTCCTCCCAATATGGGAAGTTCTGTGACCAGTCCAGGAGGCAAATTGAAGTCCTGTAGGCATCAATCTATTCTCTTTCACTGCACAAACACATTTCTATAGCTGGGAGTGAAGTAAGTCAAGATGTTCTTGATAAGTAACTCAAACTGTCCTAAACACCAAAGTAAGGGCATTTAGGCACACAGAACACCGTTTAGTTGGTTGCACTTTAAGGTGCACTCCAGACATAGTTTGATAATTATTACTGGCAAATCTCACTTCCAGATGATTAAGGAACCAGGTCTCTGGTGAACAGAAAGCATCAGACAGCCTGTCAATTCAGTATACAAAATGTTCTTATTTAGCTTCTTGCCTTCTCCCCAGAAAAGGTAACTTGGTATGCAGGCAAAGAAAACCGCCTGGGTTCCTGCCTGTCCACTGAAAACCTGGGCTTGGGCCAGCTGTCGGATGCTATGAATTTTTGGGAGGCAAGAGAGAGTGCTGGAAGCACACCTGCTTCCGCTTGCGAGCTGCCTGCCTACCAAGGCTGGACTTACTCTCTGTGTGGGACAGGAAAATACCCAGATTGTCACTGTGAAAGGAGTGGCTAAGAGGCAAATCCCTCTCCTTCCCAGCTTGAGAGAAATTCCACACATTCGCTGAATAACTAGCATGTTATTTATGCAAACCCATAAAAGATAATTACTGTGTTTTCAGATTCTTATAAATTTAGCTACCTAATAAGTATTATTCTGGTATGTAATAAAGTATTTTCAGAGTCAGAGACTAATATTCTATTTACTTAATTTCAGGCTCTAGAATTAAGTAAATTTACATAAATGTTAAGACTATCTTAAAAGCACTTTCATTTAAAAAACTATTTAGAAGCATGCTAGAGATCTATTACAAACGTAACTGAAGCATCCCAGATCTCTCTCAGGTAAGAGAATTTATTGTGGAAGTTTACTGTTTGGTTTTTTTTAAATACAGATGGTAGTTCCAATTCATCTGCAAGAGTTCAAATCCATAAGAAAGAGGATCTCATTCTAATACCGGTACAACAGCAAGTTTGTTCAAACAGGCAAAACTTCTTACCTTCACACTGTGATGCAGGAAAAAGGGGAGAATAGAGCGCCTTTTCCCACCAGCACTGCTTTTCCTGGCTGCCACTCATGCTCTGCAGATTAGTATTCAATATAGGAAAGTGTTTATACAATAATCACACTTCATTATGCCATAAATAATATACTTACATGTAAAGGAAGAAACTAGTATTATAACCAATTTGCTAGGTCTTATAGGTCACAATGCTCAATTTCTAACACTAACGGGAAAGGACTGTCAAACTACAATAGAACATCCGTTTTCTGAACTCTTTTACTTGATATGAACTCCACGCAGGGGGCTCATACTTTACCGAGAGTTGTGCAAATCCAGAACAAAAATTCCAGCCTACACTGTATAATCTAAGTACAAAACAAGGAAGAACAGATAGCTACCCGAGAGATGAAAATACAATGAAAGAACTTTGGTCAACAGGACAAATAGTTCAGTGTAAAACAAAACAGAAAAAAAAGCAAACAAAAACTGGCAAATTTTTATGTTTAATGTCTGGAAGGGTGAATTAGCAGTACCCTTACCATCAATGGTATAACACAAAATTAAACTAGAGAATTAATGTGTCAACATGAGGAAAAACTGGTTAGGAGGAGGATTAATAATTTCTCTTTATGGTAAAAATAATCTTAGTCTACTCACTGAAAATGCCTAAATACTGCCCCCCCCCCCATTTTAATGCTAATTTAAATTTACCAGAGGCCTTTCCTTGTAAAATTAATGGATATGGCTAAAATACCAAAGGCTTGTCGTAACAGACATGTCCCTAGTTTTCTGACTGCCATCTGTGGTAACCCCATTAACCTTCAACAGTTGACGCCAGCTTCTAATATCCCCTATAGATATTAGAATGATTGAAAAGCAAATTATAGTGCAACTAGCCACTAAAAAACATTAACAAATGACCATCAACACTGGGTTTCTATCCAGCTTCCTCCTCTGTACACCCAAGATGATTTATGGAAAATTAACAAGCCTCATTTTGTTCCTCTTTTGTAGAGCTAAAAACCTATAGAACCTAAACTTATAAAGGCTTATTACTTAACAAAGAGAAGTCCCTCTCAAACCAAATAAGCAGTTCAAGAGTGCTGTATTCAGAGCTGTCTGCCAGATTAAACTTCTTTTCCCACAAAATTCTGCTATAATGAATACTGGAATTATCCATGCTTGTTCCCTCTCATAACACCACGGAGCAGTCCTTTTGGAACCACTCTCCAAAAACTCAAACCCCAACTCTAGAAAAGGGAGTTCTGAGAAACTTAAACCATAAAAGCCCAAGGGTATTTATTTGCAGCAGGACTTCATAAGAAATATGTGCATTTGCAAATAAATTCAATCATGGAAGCCTCATTCTGCTGCTAACTACAGACAGAGGCATCTAAACTCCACAGGCACAACACTATTAACTTCAAAGTTTCCCACGCCGCTGGTGTCACACCTGCACTCATATCTGCGCCCAAGATAAGCTGGATGAACCACAGCGGGTTACAGCCAAAGCCAGCTTGAGTCTCCAGGGTATAAACAAGCTACAGTGGTCTTGCTTCCTGGGCTAAGTCACCATCAGAGCCTACGTATCTGCTTCAGGATGGCTCGGTGACTCAACCGATGCTGCCCCAGCTCCTGTGTCCTTCCATCACTGCCTCGGTACCAGAAGAGTTAGGGAGAGCCAGATGCGCCTTCTGGCTGCACGCAGAAGCAGCCCAGCAGGACTTCAGTCTGAGCTCAGACCTGGCCCTCTTGCCCCCACACTGACCCTCGTGGAATGACGTGCGTTATTTCTAAGCCAGCATCAAGGTCAAACGTGTAAAGCTAAAGGACAGGTGTAAAGACCCACTACCCACACTAAAGCCATCTGGGTGTTTTGTTTGGGAGGTGATGGGGGACACGAGATAGTGTCCATTTTATACATTCACTGAAGAAAACCAATTTCTCTTACAGTTGCTTAGAAGTTTACTACAATTGTACATCATGAAAATTTCTGAAAATTGACGAAGTACCCTTAACTAGCAAATAAATACCAACTGCAGAATAGTCCCATGACTCTACCTTCCTTTTCTATTTAAAATGGCATTTGCAATTTACAACACCACCTCCTCAAACACATCCTCATGTGCACTTCCAGTATTTTATGGAAAGTTTTAATAAATTTCCCAACTACCCATTTAAATAGCTATTCTCAAGTGCACTCATATTAGAAATTGCAAGTGGAAGTCTTTCCTCTCTGAAACTATTCATATTTACTTTATTCTTAAGTACAGCTCAAAGACAAGAGGGCAAAACCTGTTGCACTTCTAGTCTTGCTGCCGGTCTGCGAGAAGACCAATGGGTTTCCTTTCCTGGTTTACAGCTAGACATATGGTAACTGAGGCTTTTCTTAGAGCTCCTGGTTGAGGATGTGTAAAATCACTTGAGGACTTTAGAATTGACTAGCACAGATACTACGGTAATGTTCAGTTATGAAAGATTCTCCTCCCCTCAAATCCTGACAGATTTCAGTCACAATCGTCTACAAATTTTCAGTAGATTAGGGTCAGAAATGTGCAGTTACATGCTAAAACAAAAACTTCAATTCTGCTTTTCATCTGTCCTCTACTGAGAGTTAAGCCAACAGCAGAAAAAAAAAAAATTATTTTAGTGTTTGTTATTGTTTGTGTAAGAGTTTGACAGAGTAAAATAATAGTTTCAAAACTTTAAACGGCACTTATATGTTTTTCATTGGCATCTATCTCACATGTGTTCCTTCCAACATCATTTCATGTCTGTTTTCCCAAATGAACCTTCCCAAGAACCTCCACACAACAGCAGGGCTGTCCTCGTAAGTCTTTTATCCAAAATCTCAACCGAAACCTCTGGTATACAAAAGAACCACCATTCCTTGCAGACATCAGTAGCATTACTCTTTCTCAACTAAAAATTCTAGTGCTGCTTCGAAGACCAAATTACAGTGAGAGGACTCTGTACTCTAGCTGGAGTAAAGTAGCTAACATGAAGGAGAGATTTTGTGAGCTTAAGTGGATAATGACCATTTTAAACAGCGTGTTTGATCTCCAGCATCACGATGGAATTTGGCTGTTTTGTTAAGGATACAATTGAAAAAAAAGGGAAAACAAGCAGAGAAGTAAAGCATTGTTTCCCCCACCGTGAATGCCATTTCCTAC
Organism: Phaethon lepturus; assembly: GCF_000687285.1. Lineage (NCBI taxonomy): Eukaryota > Metazoa > Chordata > Aves > Phaethontiformes > Phaethontidae > Phaethon > Phaethon lepturus. Next base: position 28,726 of record NW_010564197.1, on the reverse strand, counting down.
AGCCGATGAGATTTTTCCTCACCTCTTCCACTCACACAAGTAAAGCAGCCAAGGAAGATTACTGTTCTACACAGTTTTACTGTATTGCTGCTTTCTTCACAAGACTGCTATGGACAGCAATACATAATTCATTAGCTGATGAAGCTGTATTGCCAGAAGGCAGCAGAATATCATATTATATGGATCTAGGGGAAAGGACAAGCTGCTTTGGTGAACACACTTCAGCCTGGGGAGCTGGGCCCAGGAGGAGCATTTTACTCTTTTGCTCGTTTTGCTTGTGCAAACTGCTCCATACTCACTACGGCAAGGGATGTATCCAACACCACAGTTTTCAGCTGTGACCAGCAGGCAGCCTGATAAACAGCACGTTCGAGCAGTACTGTTGGTCTGCTGATGTAAGACTAAATTTATCTGTCGTTTCTGTGTGACAGGACACTGAACCAACTTTTAGGAATATCTTTGAAAGAGGCATTTAGGCAGGTAAGGAAACAGTGACTACCCAAAGTTGGGAAGGACCAGGTCTAGAGGTATGAAAGCAAGGAAAAAAAAAAAAAAAAAAAAAACAAAAAAACCTATTCATATAATAAAATCATAAACCTGGTACTGTCGCATCTGCAATATGAGGTTTTATTACCCAAAGGATAAATATGCGGATGGGAAAAGCCAAGGAACAAAAGGCAGGAAAAATTTGGAGGGAGGGAGGTAGGGTTCCTTCCTCCTCTCCTTATGTATACAGATGTATTAAAAGGGAAGTTCATTATGATAAATTAAAAACCCAAACCCCAAAATATTTGTTTATATTTTGTTTTTATATATATAAAAAAATATAAAAATATTTCTCCTCAGGTAAAAGCTTGATTGCTCATACAAGTAGTTCATTAGAAAATTACTTTCTGCCAAGAAGAAAGAATAAAGTAACAGACAGTTTTATTTTGCAACCTCAAATAAATTTCTTAGAGAATATTTATGAATATGCAACATACTGTTTTTCTCCACCAATAACTGGAACAGGATGTGCTTAACAACTTAAATGTTATTTTATCAGCAATCTCCATAGGGGGAAATATTAGTATGGGTTTTTTTTGCTGTTCCTTAACTAACAATTTTGTATGAGACAGCAGTAATTTCTGTTGATTTCTTTGCTTCCATCACAAGTTTTTCCCTAAAGTTACAGACAAAAGTCCACAGCAAGTTCATATGGCAGATCAGTCATCTGCTAGTTTGAAAAGTTACATTGGTCAGAACTTTATTCTTCAAGCAAAATTTATGCAAAGCATCTTCTCAGAGCTGAGGTCTACAGTTTTAAGGACCATATGCCTGAAGGTCTTGAAAAAAAGGGCACTTCCAGAATTTTATGAAAAGTTTTATTAAATTTTCCAGCTGCCCATCTAAACAGCTATTATTTTTCATCTAAATTGATAGGCCTTTCAGGATAGACTATTTGGGCTCTAGATACTAATTTAAAACCACCAGCATTGAATATTTCTACTCTTTCAGAATGCATGCTGACAAAGATTGAGGCAGTGACAAGAGTTTTGCTGAATTTGAACAGAATAAGCACTAAAGCCTCATTATGATCCGAAAATTATCTGAAGTGTTACAACTGACAGTTTCATAACCAACGACAGAGAAAGTAAAAGTCATATTAATCTGTAAGTACAAATTTCCTTGAACCTGCTCTGCAACCCCTCACTATCAGAAAGAATACAAGAAACACATGAATAATTTAGAAGCCAAAGCAGCAGTGAACCCATTGAGTCCCATTCCAAAAGATCAGATCTTAATTTTAGTTCATCAGCTACCCAAGGAAGATATATCTGGCTCGAGAAGCTAGTCACAAATGAACAAAGAGAGCAGAGTCTAGAGTTTACATTCTTAAAATCTACTTGGCAGCCACCTAATTCTCAAATTTCACTGAAAATATACGTGTAAAGGACCCTATGAGATCATCTAGTCTCTACTCCTGCACAAAGCCAGAATCAACTACAACGCACTATTCCTACACGCTAAATCTCTTTAAGACAGTATTTCCACTGCTTCCCTAAAAATAATTGAGCCTTACAATAAGCTCATTTTCTGATTAGAATTCTTTTTCTTCAGTTTCCCTTGCTGTGATTTAAGGTCAGCACATCCACTTCCTTTGTGTTTACCAGAGCCTACAAGACAAGCACAGCTTTTTCCTTATCTCCTATAACTATGAACACGGCTTCTGCAAAACTCCTGGGTTCCTCTTCAAATTTCTCTTTTTTTGAGATAAAACAACCCCAGTTCCTTCCACTCTGTTTTCAAAAATAGTGATCTTTGTGTTGCTCTCCTCAGGACATCTTTCCTGATACAAGGGAATGGGAGCTGAGCCCGGTACTCCAGCAGAAGGCTTTCCAGCACCAGCTACAGAGGAGCAATTACTTCCCCTCTTACAGAAGGGTTTTCCTATTTATTTATCACAATGCTGTCTTCTGCAGTGTATCATTGCTGACTTATGCTCAGCTCACGATCTACTTTAAGATGCTTTTCCGTTTCACATCATTTCCTCACCTGTCACTCCTCACACTGTGTTTGTGAAAAAGATTATTATTTTCTTTAGAAGTTTGTATTTCTCCCTCCTGGATTGCACTTTATTTTTCAGACCATCTCTCCAACTTACCCACCTTTTGATTCTAATCCTGTCTTCCAGTGTAATGGCAGACTTTTCCAGTTTGATTTCATCAAGGATTTCCACAAACATCTATTTTACTCCCTAGACCAGAAAAATTAGTCATCTCCCTTCTCCTCTAGTAAGCCACTGACTGTTACTTTGAGTGTGCAATCTTTTTGTCAAGCCAATACTTAGAAACTTTCTCACTTTCTCGTGCATCTATGCTATTTACTGGTTAAATTTCCTAAATAAATGTTTTAAGAGAGTCATTGGTAATACATCAGGTTCCATTTTCCTCTTTAAAAAGCCAGAAAATTATATATAAGGGCAAACACGTTTCCCTTTTCCCTTCACATCTTCTACGTGTTCTCAAACAAGTATTCTACTAGGCTTTTTTCAAGTTAGTCACTCCTCCTCACGATATTTAGCTGAATATTCCTACGACTAGCTGAAACAGTGTAATTTACCTGTACTACTCCTTTGCTTAATTGTCTTTTCACCATCAATTCAGACGACAAAAAAAAACCCTGCACTAAACAGTACCTTTTTGACATTATTTTTTCATAGCTTTCCAAGCTTGTTAGTTCTGTCTCTCAGACACAGCCTTCAGTCATTTCTTCTGTTTCTGATTTACTTCTAGGACTTTCAGGTGTAGGACATCTGTATTTTATTGGCTTAGTTTACACCTTGGGTTTTTTCCTCATGATTTTTATATTGTCATTGCGAACTCCATCTTTTTAAGGTCTCTCTCATGCAAGATACTTTCATCCTTCAAAATCTCAGCAAATAAATGTCTTATTAATTAGAAAGTTAGAGCTCAGAGTCTTTGTAGGTGTTTTCGTTACCTGCCATGATCAGCACCTATCAAAAACCATCTGGACCAATCCTTTCTCAGACAGCCCCAAAGTTACTCTTTTACAATGAAGTCCTTTGCTCTACATGCTCTTGAATGTTTTCCCCACTTGATTCTCCTGATTTTAAGGCAAGAAGCAGACTCCTCTGCATTTTGCCTCCCTCTTATCACCACCTAGGTTTATGGCAGGTTATCTCCTACACTACTGACATCAGAACCAATGTATGTAAGGCACCTCTCTTCCCTTCCTCTTGATGGCCCTTCCTAAAGGAGTTCTACACTTACATTGCATTACTTCAGTCAAGCAAAGTACCTCACCAAATCTAATAGGCCAATTAAGTCATGAGATCCATAAACATTTACGATTTTTGCCAGTAAAATTTCCTCATCCCCAAATGCATTGTTGTAGGCATGTTGAGACTTCAAAAGTTTTGTACCAATCCCAACAAAACCCACAGGTCCCTTAATCTATGTCAAGGACTCAATAGTATAAGCATTCTTAGGGCAAACCTACTATACCAGAGCCCATATAAAATTTATTGATAAGACATTCAGCATTGTTGTATTGAGAGACCATTAACTGGACCAGACTGTGTACTTACCCTGATTCCACAGCTGAATGGTAAGAGCATTTAGTTGGAAGAAAAAGGACTCTACTTCAGCAGGTATAGCAGATGTGGGTTTTTGTTTGTTTGTTTGTTTGTTTGTGGGGGTTTTTAGGGGATGGTTGTGTTAGTCTTAAGTTAATCTTAATTAAGTTAATTGTAAACTTAATTAATAATTATTAAGATTAATAATTAATCTTAAATTTAAGTTAATCTTAACTTCAATTCCTTCTGCAAAATTGCTATGAGTCTAAAAGTGCTCTAATATAGAAGGTAAGAGGGAGGAATCTGAACCAGATTCTCCTACAGTCTTATAAATATTCATTATACGTATTCAAAGATGTGCGTTTGCACAGCACGTATATAATACAAGTTTATGTGATGCAAAACAGAATGTTTCGCTATTACACTGTGGTCTGCGTTAGTATTTTCAAACCCATTATTTATGCAAAAATACTGGAGGTACATCAGAACACAACTCAAACTTTACGTTAGACAACAGTGAGTTAAACAGTAACTTCAATTAAAAAAAATATCCTTTACACGTATTGATCTATACTAATCGGTCAATTCCACAGCCTCTGCTCAAGTGAAAACTCTTTCTCCCATGCATGTATGTGTGGGGTGTCCAGGAAGAATGCTCCTCCTAAGCCATTCTAATTCTAGGCATTTTATATTGATTTTGTTTAAAAATAGTATCACACTTAAAAAGAAAAAAGTTTGCACACAGAAGAAATACTTGCATGACATTTGTTCCCTTACTGCACATGATATAGTCATCATCTTTACTGATTAAAGTTTACTTCGTAACCAACATATTAAAATTGTTTTAATGCTTAAAAAAACCTTTTCCTTTACAGATAGGCTTAACTACAATAATACATTTCGATAATTGTTCTCAAGCCAAAAAGCCTATTATCTTCAGATGCACACTAATGGCTCATAGGAAAGCCCAGAGTGTGCACACATCCTTTTGAGACACGCTAGATACAGGAGGGCTAGTTAACCCAGCCTTTCTGAGTTCAGGTTGTAATCTGGCTCCTCAAGCCCCCTAGGAAGAGCTTAACTGCAAATCAAATTGGAGTCTAGACTGCCGAGATGGTTGCTGGCTTAGAATTTTGAAGCTATAAAAATGCCTACAAAAATCATGCAACCTGAGCAACAGAAGCAGTTAGTTCTCCTCTTGCACTAAGGAACTTAAAATACCAGAGCTTTCTGAGCACTATTCAGTACCAAAGGTTTTTTTTCAATCCTCATGGCTACCATAAACTATGGAACCACTGTAAACTTATATACCAGACTCTCTCTACTTTCTTGAATGGATAAGTGGTTGAAATGAAGATGAGAATAAATATCTTCATGGGGCACGAGATCTGAAAAGGGCTGGAAGGAACTTCATTGACTTGCTGTCATAAGTAACTGTATTATATCATTTGTTCGTTCATTATGTACTACTGCATGAGGAAGTTAGATTCTGCTTACTCTTGGTAAAAGGTAATTCCAGAATCTGTTCTGACTTACAATCCAAGTTTATTAATTTTTTTGGTGACTCTTTTTGCAAGGCCTGGCACAAACCCAGAAATTTCCCGTTAACCTAACAGAGCAGCAGGAACCAAGATGTCTAGAAAGGGCCTAGAAAAGTCACAAACTTGATTCTCTTATGCAAACAGCAGACATCAACTTACTGACACTGGGAAAAGAAGCTGCACTAGCACTTAATTTAAAGGAGGATGAGAGGAGAAACAAATGGGGAAGAAGGAAAATAAGGAACTCTGATTTTGTACAACAAAAAAGGTTATCTTTAGTTTTAGCAATAAAAAAGTTAGCTTTCCCATACATGAATTAGTGCTTCAAACTTGTAATTGGGGAGTATACAATCCCAATACAAACACAAGCTGGGTGTAACTCTTCAGTGGAAAATGATAAAAATTTCCTCCTAATGTAAATATTACAACTGCTGAGTATGTGCAAGAGGAAGCTGAGGAGGAAAAGAAAACATAAGATCCAACTTATAACTATCCAGACAACATCTCTGGGTGCGCAACTAAATTATTTTAGAACAGAATAGAATAGTTTCACTTGGAAAGAACCTACCACGATGATCTACGCCAACTGCCTGACCAATTCAGGGCTGACCAAAAGTCAAGGCATGTTATTAAAGGCACTGTCCAAATGCCTCTTAAACACTGACATCTAGGGCATCAACCACCCCTCTACAGGAAGCCTGTTCCAGTGTTTGTCCAACCACTCACTAAGGAAATGCTTCCTGATGTCCAGTCTAAACCTCCCCTGGCGCTGCTTTGAACCATTCCCATGTGTTCTGTTGCTGGATCCCAGGGAGAAGAGATCAGCACCTCCTTGTCCCTTCCTCAGGAAGCTGTAGAGGGCAATAAGGTCACCCCTTAGCCTCCTTTTCTCCAACCTAGACAAACCCAAAGTCCTCATAAGACATTCCTTCTAGCCCTTTCACCAGCTTTGTTGTCCTCTTTGGGACACATTCAAGGACCTTCACTTTGCTGGTCAAATATTTCTTCTCAAAAGCAGAGGGAGCTCACAGCAAGAAGAACTTGGATATTTTTGGGTGGAGGGGATTTTTGCTCTTGCTCACTACTTAACCTATAGCTACAATGACCTGAAAGAAAACTCTGAGCTTAACCCGAGGTTATAGTTAGGCCCCCTTACAGTACTGTGGTAGTGATGGATATTTTGCACCCATGTTTTATTTCTTTTTGTGTCTACACTGATGAGAGAACATTTTAATTTCCAGACAATTAAGCCTTTCTACACACCTTCTTTCCTGAAGTTTACATCCAATAATTCAACTCCAAATTCTTCTACTTGGAAGTAACTATAATTCATATTGCAAAGACTGACTTCAGATCTTCCTCTTCAAAATTTTAAAATAAGTTTGGATCAAAAACAGTAATCTCATTACGCAAACTTTATGCACATTTTAACATATTATATGTAGATCAGATAAGCTAGAAACCTAAGGTAAACAGATTTTAAAGTCACTTGAGTGTACACATGCATAAAATTTCTAAAGGTATGCAAGAAAATGCCTCATAATGCCTCAAGACGGTTAATTTTTCACAGAATCACAGAATGATAGAGGTTCAAAGAAAACTCTGGAGGTCATCATGTCCAACAAACCCTGCTCAAGACAGGCCACCTAGAGCAGGTTGCCCAGAACCACGTCCAGATGTCTTCTGAGTATCTCCAAGGATGGGGGCTCTACAACTTTCCTGGAAAACTTGTGCCAGCGCTAGGTCACCCTTAAAGTGAAAAAGTTTTTCCTTATGTTCAGATGGAACCTCCAGTGTTTCTACAAAACTGTATTTTTCGAGAGAACTATACAAACATTTAAATTGAGCTGTCACATGACAAATTGCTGGTTATCAGCTGCCAGCTGCAAATTCCATAATTTTATATATCCACATACCTCTTCAAGCTCTCCTGAAGAAACAGGATTATCCTCGTACGTGGGGAAATGGCACCCTGCTTTACAACTGCAAAACCTGCTAGTCTCCTCACGTGGCTCCACTATTCTGCAGTTTACTTTAGAGCTCTCCATCGCCCTCCCATCTAGAGATTCTTTCATACTGCATTCTAAACAGGGATCTTGGTTTCCTACTGGCAACATCCCAGCTGACTCTTCTTGGGAATCCAACGATGTTTGTGCACTCTTCTCCATTCCAGACTTTTTTAATCTGGGAAGGAATTTTCCAGATTCAAGTTCTGATTTTCCATAATAATGCCCTTCTTTTTCTGCATCTTCTTCCAGAGGTTTGAGATCTGCTTGTGGATCCTCAAATACATCTACTTGAGAAGGGACGGCAACACCTCCCTCATCTTTTTCTGACTCAAATTCTGACTCACTTCCACCACCTGGAGAAAGTTCAGATGCAGAAATTGGGCGAAAGTGAGTCCTTGGAGAAATCCGTATAGCCCTGTACTGCGTTCGATCAACACCACATATCCTGGGGTGTAAAACCTCACTGTCTGAATCAGAGCACAGAATTGACTTAGGTTTAAAACTAGGGCTGAAAGATGCAATTCCTTCTGGCTCAAACGAACACTCTACATGAAGAACTTGTGAAAATGGATTGTTCAGGTCAAAGGAAGAGAATGAGTATTCAAGCCCTGGTTCTTCAACTTGAAAGTTACCACAAGCTCCCAGTAAGTCTTCATGGAAGATAAAAGAAAAACCCTTATTTAATCCGTTATCTCCACTCTTTGATTGCTCATTCTGTTCAAATGATACAAATGGTCTCCAGAATTGCCTATGACCAGGGGCAAAGCTATTACCTGGAGTCATAAAAACATCTGTACCAGCTATCGTCACTACGTCAGAAGCTGCACACTGTAATAAGCTCCCTTTTGAGTGACTAGGTGGCACCACCGCCCATTCTCCATCACTGTTAAATGTTTTGAGCTCCCCATACACACCACCAAGTATAAATGAGTTTTCTTTATCCTGGTTAACATCCCAAGGTTTTGATGGTGTGGTATAGTCACCACCATCTACTTTTGATAAATCGTTTGAGACAAAGGCTCTCTTCTCTAAATTCTCCTTTTGACCTTCCCAAAGATGATACTCTGATCTCTGCACTGCTTTATTGGGCTCCTGGAGGGTTTCAACTTTTGCTTCTGTATCCAAACAGCAGCAATAGTTATTTACATCAGTTGAAAACAATTCATCTTCTATTCCTTCTATTTCTACCATCGCTGCAGAATGTCTGTCTGTCATATTTGTCCAAATATCTTTAATAACCCCTGAGCTGTAGCCATCTCCATGTGGACTGCTTTCACTACACCCTTGTGTAGTTTCATAGTCTTTACTTTCTGCCTTTTGTTCTAGCTGAATACCACAGACAGATTCTAGTTTAGATTTTTTTTTGAAAATCAAAGTGGGCATTTCTCCTAAAGTTCTAGCTTGTTGCTGGCAGGTTTCTTCTGGCAAAAAATCTAGAATTTCTTCATCTACATAACTCGAAGACACTCTAGGAACTACATAATTAATATCTTCTGCATTAAATTGTGTGGATTCTTCATATGGAATATTTAAAGTCTCATTGTCTGAACGTGTTTCTTCCGAGTGTGACCATGGACTACAGGTTCTTGTTGAAAGATTGGAACAGTGTTCGTTTTCATCAAAGGCACTATTTTTGGTCCATATTAGCAATCTAGACTGTGTTTTCCCAAGAATATTAGCAGTGCTACTAGAATCTGCATTTTCATTTCCCAAGTTGAGTGTTTCAAAAGAAAATGGTAAAACAGAGTTACTGCATTGCACTTCAAACACTGAAAAACAAGAGTTTATACCAGACCCTTCATTAATATCTGAAAAGAGCTCTTGATTGCCAGCAAGCATGTGTGAATTAAGCATTGTGCTGTCTAAGATGGGGGAGAATCTGATTGGAGAATCTCCTCCAAAACTTTCCCCATCTGCATCACCAGAACTAGAAGATGAACAGCACTCCCAAAATTGAGCTAAATTACTAAGGTCTTGCAAGAACCACCCTTCAGCACCAACAGAGCTGGTTGAATCTGTCCATATTGCACTTTCCCCTTGCAACTCCATTCCATCTAACACTATGCAACATTCTGCCTCAAAATCAGTTTTTTCTTTACTCTTTTGTCGAATCATATTTAAAATCCGACTCTCCCCTTGCATCGTATCTGAGGCACCAGGATCCAACATGGATTGATCAATATCCACTTCATAGAAGTGTGTTAGTTCTGACAGATGAACATCATCTAAGTATTTGTCGTCCTCTGGTTGAGAACATATTGAGGTCCCAGCGAGGTCAATATCCTCATTTAGAACTGCAGGCATTTCTACAAAGTGACCATCGATGAAAGTACCTGCTGCGAGGTATGTTTTATGAATATTATTGTTGCTAATACAAAGACCATGCACTGATTCAGACAACTCTTCTACAGCCTCTGATGTTACGCCACATATATCTTCTCTGTTGCGGTATGTAGTCTCCAGCTTGCTTTTTCTGGTAAGAGGAACAAAGTACTCTGTAATCGGCTCAGTATACCACAAGGGTTCTTCTTTATATTCCTTTTCATTTCTGCTGTCTAAGTAGAAATCTCTTCCATCATTACCACCAGCTTCTTTTCTTCCAATTTCTTTTAATGGCCTTTTACCTCTTTTGCACAGCTGTTTGATGGACCCACTGCTACTGCTGCTACTGCTTCCGCTGTGGACTTTTCTATCAACCTTTTCACCAGATTTCACTGAAAGCCTGCTTTGCCCATTACGCCCTTTTCTATTTCGAACCTCTCTTGTTTTGTGTCTTACTTTGATACATTTCATTGATGCCTTGTATTCACCTTGATTACCACTAGAACTTGAGCCAGCCTCACTGGATCCAGATGACCAGGAGCGAGGACGCATCTTTCCCTCAGACTTATGTCGGACTTGCTTTTTGTACAAAACAGGCTTCTCTTCAACAGTGTTGTTACTAAACTTGTTTTCTTTCTCATTTTTACTTTTCTTCTGCTGGGTTCTTTCCTGTACAGTGGCAGATACTTTATGACTTCTGTCTTTAGTTACTTCACTTTCACTATTGCAGTCCTTTGGAGAAGATGTATCTGTGCTAGTTGGTGGAGCAGTGGATGAAGATGAGGAGCTAGAGTAAGAGCATACTTTGGATTTATTCCATACAGTCATGATTTCCTGCAGGCAAACTGGCTTTTCAGAAAGAGGAGGAAATGCTTCATAGTACCTGAAAGCAAAACAAAAAGGTGATATACAGATTGTAGAACTTCAGACAGGCTTTGAGAGCAGAAAGCATTACTAAAAACACATCAAGATACTAACCAAAAATTGCCAAAAAAAAAAAAAAACCCCAAAAAACCTAGTTTGTTCTACATATGCACATGCCACTCATTGCACTGTATATTTGAATGGTAAGAAAGGGGAGGTTAAGAGAAGCTTTAGAAGTGCTTATATTAATACATGCTTAAAAATATACTGCCAAGTAAAACAATCCCATTTTTAGGGAGTACTGAATTTCACTGTAGACAGAAATTGTGGATTCTTAAAACAGTGAAGGCCTGACTGCAGATTTATTAGATAATGTAGCAATTCACTACAGTTTTCCTAAACATGTTTGATTTAGAGTATAAATGAGGAAGTCCTGAATTTCAGTCAGTTCAGTCCTAAATTTAATTTTAAATTCTCCTTTGCGAAATGAGACACTAGCTGTTAAGTTCTACACAGTTTGATCGTCCAGTTAAGAAAAAGCTATTGCAAAAAAGATTAATTCTTCAGTAGTTTAAGATGCTTAACAGCTTTGTGCAACAGGGACAAAATTAAAATACGATTTTCTGCAATGTTTAAAGTAGTATGTGTTTGACAGTAAAGAGATTTATACTGAATCACATATATTTCAATGAGAACCTATTAAAAAACATTCAGAAGTCAGTTAAGTTAAATTAGCACAATCATTTCCCTGAAGTATCATCCATTTAGCAACACTTCTACTAGACCGCTACTACCAATGGTTACGATTAAGACATACAGAAGCAGTCATATCTCCAAGAGACGTATATGATAAAACTCCTGGGTACTTCAGTAACACTGGTCTCAGGTACTCAGTAACTAGTTATAAAGAGTTTTTGTAACTTTGGTTATAAAGAGTTTAAAGGTTATAAGAGAGTTCCAGTTGCCCACTTCTGCAACGGAAGACAAAGAGTTCTGAACAAGACAGGACAAGGGGTAATGGTTTTAAACAAAAAGAGGGTAGATTCAGACTAGATATAAGGAAGAAATTTTTCACAGTGAGGGTGGTGAAACATCAGAACAGGTTGCCCAGCGAGGTGGTAGATGCCCCATCTCTGGCAACATTCACGGTCAGGTTGGATGGGGCTCTGAGCAACCTGATCTAGTTGAAGATGTCCCTGCTCACTGCAGAGGTGTTGGACTAGATGACCTTTAAAGGTCCCTTCCAACCCAAACTGTCCTACGATTCTATAAACCCAGGAGACTGATTCTATCCCTGCAAGTCTAACATGTCAATTAATGCTGTTTTAAAGGCTTTTAATTTATCTAGTTGACTTGGTCTTAAGGAGACTAAAATGTAGTGTTGGTTTGAGTTCTGCATATAGTCAAAAGAAAGTAGGCAGGACTTTGCCAAAAATTAAACTAGCCCATGGTACCAAATGCTCGTATTTAAATACATAAGATTAACAAAAGAAGATGGTAGGGAAAAAAATTATTTCTTAATATCCACAAAACTCCAGATTCCCCACTAAGTTAATTTCACTGCATTAAAATACGGGAGTAAAAGGAGAAAAGACAAAAGTATCTCAGACAATAATAATAATAAAAAAAAAAGCATACATTTCTACTTGATCCTTTGCTGTGGGAGATAAATCAGCCTCAGGAGACAAAGAGCCTTCTAACTTTTTGTGAATCTTCTCCTCTGTTTTGGAAGAAAATCCCAAATGCTTAACAGAAAAATTCAAAAAGCCAGTGTATTTTATAACAGTATTGTTAAAAGAGCACCAGGATGTATACCTGTAATAGTAGTAAATTTCCATAAAACACTGTAAATAACAGAACAACTTACAGTCCGGTTATTACACATAAAGAAATGTTAAGTTACCACCCAAGGTTCAAGTTTTCCACAGTTGTTTTGTTAAGCCCTGCAAGCTTCACCAAACGTGACTGGCTAGCTGCTGCATGCAACTTCATGGTTAGCAATGCCCCCACTAGGAGACTTCCTACTGAATTTTTAGTTATTTCATATCCAAATCCTTATCTTCTTCTTGCATTGCTACATATAAAAAGATTTAAAAAAAAAAATAAATCAACCAATTAACAAAATATTTTTACGAATGGTTGCATCTAATGTCTCATGTATTTCACTAAAAGGAAGTACCCCTGCAGTAGTTGCTGTGTTTTGGGTACATGTAAAGGCATATTTCCTGTGTGAGAGGTGACTAAAGAGTTCTAATTCTTTATATTAAAATCTGTAAAGTACCAAAAAAATGCTGTGAGATATACACTAATTTTACTTTTTTCCAAAATAAATGGTCAACATCACCTTGGCTAGTATGTAACAATTTTGAGGTCAATTTTGAGGCCAATCTACTCTTTGCAAGTATCAATACATGAAAGGAAGAGAATCAAGCCTACTTTATTTTTACTTCTCTTGGTGGGGAGGGAGATGCTAAATATGGAATATTTATTTAAAAAGCAGGCATAGCTTTTCATGAGGAAAACTCCATTTGTGAATGGCTATTTCTTAGGTAAACAAAGCATACTAGTACAGAACTCCTTAAACTATTTGAATGAAATTATTCAAATTTATTTTAAAATTGCACGGCCTGTATTAAAAGCTACTGAATTAACACAGCCTGCTTCTCCACCCCCATGTCTCAGAACGTTATACAGTTGATAAACACAATATATGGCCTTAGAAGTTTAAAGATTCATTCCTCACCTTGCTTACTCTGAAGGTCTTTCAGTCTGGAGCAAAGCTCCTCCACTAACGTTTCGATTCCAGAGCTCTGCACAACAACAAAAACAGCAGGGGAAGGAAAAAGAAAACATCACTTACTGTTAAAAAGAATATTCATTTTACAGAAAGACATCAATACAGTAAGCATATCTTAGCAGACATGTATTTTTCTTTTTGCATGGTAACTACACATTAAAAAGCAACAAAAATTATAACTAGATATAAATCCATTCCTGCAAATACATTAATTAGAGTTCAAAATGATTCCATGAAACACGTAGATAAATTCACACAACGGTTTCAAACTACAAGTCATGTTGTTGCATTATTATATATCCAAGGTTTTGCAAACTCTGCACTGTCATATTTACCGTACTACGTCACTTCGGATTTAGCCAAGAGTCTCAGGATAAAAGTTCAAGACCCAATTGATCATTACGATGCATTTAAAAAAGCCTGACCCTTTTTGTTGCATAATTTATACCTGTGAGAAAGGCACTGGAAATTAGGAGTGAAGGTGAAAAGGAGAAGAGTATGAAGACATATATGTGTAAGTGGCAGAGAGGGAGAAGAAACACTTCCACAGTATCTTCATGGAGAACTTATCCCGTAGGTTTGCCAGTTTATCACGTTCAGTTTTTTTCTTTTTAAACATTGTGGTGTTTGCTCAGGACAGCAGAGGGAAAAATAAACATCTTATTCCTTTTCCCTATAAGTCTCTACTTTCCTCCTTTATTCCTCCACATAAACCTTCCGTACACTCAAGCTTCCTTTTAAATCCCATCTCAGTGTTATTCTCACATGCTTATGCTTTTACTATCTGCCTAGACTTGCAAGCAGTTCTAGATAAAGCAACAGCACTAGAACAGCAAAATACTGAAAAAATAGACATACACACAAAACAGTACAATATACTCCCAACTGCCCCATAGCAGAAAACCTCGTGCTATTTTAATGGAATAAAAGTTGAACTCCAGTCAGCAAAATACTAAATACCAACCTACAGCCTGAAATGACCATTCCTGTTGGAAGGAAAACGAGGTGAGTTGGGCACTGTATAGATATTCATGTTCTTCGTATCTCGATGCTCAGGGATCACGCTTGGACAGTACACTTTGCACTTTCCATTAACTGCAAACTGGAATCACAGCTAGATGCATCCATCGAAAAGAAGCAAGGCGGATGCAAGGAGTCCCCTGCAAGTTCCTGTACACCTGGGAATGGTAATGAGGGAGAACTGTGCAGCTTCTTGTGTCTTATGCTCAGTTTCCTCAATAACGACTCCAGCATCTTGTCCCCATCATACTTGGAGATTCTGAGACTTAAAACAAACCTCCTACATAATTATCTCACCACCTGAATTTGACATGATCTTGTATGCATGTAGTCATGGAATATGCATCCTCTCCAAAGGTAATGCAGATCAAATAGCAAGTTACAGAAATGCATTAAAAAAAGGTTGATTTGCTGCGTCACCGTGGTGGTACAAAGATTTCATTTTTCTAAGATCGAAGGGTTTCTCATCCCTCCTGATTACTGGCAAGAAATTGCTGAGAAATGTGAGTATATGTTGCTAAAGCACAAGAAAATATTATGGAAAAGGGAATACTAAGTGAAACTAGCTTGTTTAATTCTGTCAGAAACACACACTTGAAAAATCATATACTGAAGCAGTGACTTACATGCTAACTTCTAAAATTTAATTATTTGCAGTCAAGTGAGAAAGCTATTTTCTATCCTCAACTGCATCGCTGCACTGAAGGGCTAAATATAAACCTTTATGCCACATACTTAACTGAGGATGACTTAGCAAAATTAAACTTTAGAAGGCATCTCCTATATCAGTAAGTTTACCAGCATAAATCAAATTGTTTAGAAAGAACCAAGCAGGACCAAGCAATGTGGACAAGGCTATGTAGTTGTAATAATCCTCACTTTATGCTTATACCACTCCCAACTCCCCCCGACTCCCCGCAAAAGGGCAACAGAGGAGGAGCTGGCCTTGGTTTTGCTTAGCTCTGCGAACCGGCTAATCGAACAGACACCTGTAGCAAATACTCAAAATCTAAGGACTACAGATTCACTTTAACTTAATTATAACATCACATCAAAAAAAATCCCCAAAACTGGCAACGATATGCTCACCATTACACCGAAGAAGTGAAAACTTTTGGAATCAGACGCTTCATTTCCTCCTGTACCATGAAACTAATACTTGAGTCAGCTGACAGGCTGCACGCTGTCCTGCATAGCACGCTGATGTAGCTAGCGCTAGCTTTAAAAAAAAAAAATTAAAAAAAGGAGGGGGGAAGCCACTGTGCAGAATGCCAAGCCTCAGGAGACCACTTGCTCAACCTCTTACTGCAGTATATAAAAACAAGCTGCAGACTTAATGTAATGAATGCCTCAGCAATTATTTCGTATATGACAGTGTTCTCTCAATATGAGATTTAGTTACTGTATTTTTTCAGTGTTTAAGTTAACGCGCTGTAGTTGCAGCAACCCCACTGCCAGAAAGTAAGATATTCCAGGCACTGGCTTGGTTCAGTAAGACACAATCAGTCAACAAAATTAGGTGATGTGCCGGGAACTGCTTTGCTTCTGTTCAAATTTAAAGACAGTGCCCAAATAGTGCAAATACTGGAGTACCTTAAAAACATTTTTCAACATGGAAGTGCCTAATTATGATTGCTTTTGTAATTCCAACATGAAAGGCTTAAATCTCATTATCATCTGTAAGACTCTTTCAACTACTGACCCAGATTTCTACTAACCCGTTTCTCTCATTCAAACTCCAAAGGGCAGCACCTCATTTTTTTAATTCATATTTTTTCATTTTGCTAGCAAAACTTCCTCCACAACAAAACCCTATTTTATTCTGTTCTACTGTTTCCAACATATTTCTGTTTCCTTCCCTTTCTTTAACATACATCCAGTTCCATCAAAAGTTGTTCTTTCTGGCTTCTCATCAGCTGGCTGAAGCAAAGGAAGGATTACATAAAGGATAGGTGTTAGGTTACTCGCATAGGAGTGACTGTGCTAACAGATAAATTAAGCTTCTGAACTCACCCAGCATGAACAAGAACAGTCAATCTCACTGCTGGAGTTATCGGACTCTAATAGCCCGTGTCTTGCTTACTGACCAACATGACGCTATTAGAGCAATTAAAAAAACCCCAAAAAACCCCAAAACAGCAAAGCTCACACATATTTTTATAGATATGTTTTGTTGTTGGTTTGGGGTTTTTGAATTGTTGTTTTGTTTGGGTTTTTTTGTTGTTTTTTTTTTGTTTGTTTGTTTGTTTTTTTTTCCCCCCAGACACACATATATATGTAATGTCAAATCTTAAATCAAAGACCTTTTTAACATGCTCTACTTTGGAAGCAGAGCAGTCAGAGATGGTAAGCAGCAACTCAGTAGCTTACAGCAACCCAATTGCTTTTGTAAGTATGTTCACACCCCTGTATAGCTGCAGAAAATGTTTCCAGAAAATATTAAATCTATTTTAGTTACTTCTGAAGTACTTTTATAAATTTAAAATAATCAGTTTCATTGATTGCAAACCATGGAAACAAAACCATTTTAGGTACACCAAATTCAGACCCACTAAAAACTGTTGCCTATGCTAACAGTGGGCACTAACTTACAAATCCTCATTTCACTTTCCCAGACACACAAAATTGTGTAGGTTGGAAAGGACCTCTGAAGATCATCTAGCCCAAACCCCTGCTGAAGCAGGATCAACTAGAGCAGAATACAAATGCTCCTTTCACAGAACACAAGTTCAAACAATCAAGAAATTAAAATAAATCAATTTATTCATAGTTTCAAATCATTCCTTTAACAGGTCGTAGGACTCTCCAGCAGAGATGGAACTCTGACTGTAGTGTACCAGGACTGTTTTCTTGGCATGTAGCCTGTCACCAAGAGCAGGATTAGCTAGCTGTCCTATATGAATCAGCTGTTAAGCCATGTGAACTGAATGCGACACAAAATATGATTCACTGCAACCACACATCTATTTCTATATTTTGTAGAATGATGAGAGCTAGATAAAAGCATAGGTTTTCATTTGTTTACATTCAGCTACAGTATAATTCATCTGAGTACTCTCAAAAGAGGCGCTCAAGAGATAGAAGGACCAAAAAAGGACTAAAAAAAATCCCAAACTCCAAGATCACCACTAAATAAGTAAATAAACCCACCAAAACAGCAACCTCCCTGGGGTGTTCAATCCAGGCAGAGTTCAAGGGAATAAAATAAGATTCCAGTTTGCATTATGGGATTTTCCTCCAGTATAATAAGGTAGATAACACTATGAACATTTGGAGTATGTATTTGTACAATACCTTTTTGACCCTTCAGTACTCAGAACATAATTAAATTTCTATCTTCTCACTACATAATGATTTACAACAAAGACAGTGGACCAGTCAGGAAAACAAATTCTGTTTATTAACTTCTCTTTTGGGGCTCATGAATACTTGATCCAAGCAATCTTCAATACGTGTATGACCTTAGAATATCAATTTCCAAGCAGACAAACTGACTATATATATACATATATAACAAAAAAAATCCAATCTCAAGCAATGCAAGAGCAATACCTCTCCAACAATACTTTCTTGCAACTCTCTTAGTCCTGGCTTCTGTACTAAAACAGCTTTAGGAAATGTAAATCACATATCTAGGATCAGGCTCAGATTTCAGACCTGTAATTCACTACTTCACACATTTTAAGAGAGAGAGATAATAGCATGTTATTTACTAATGCTAGATAAAAGAGGTCAACTACCAGCTCAAACTAACTTAAAATGAACATGCACCCCTAAATGTAGGTTACTAGAGAAGTTTATCTGATTTCTGTTATTTAAAACTTAATTCTTGTAGCTCCTTCTCAAAGCAGGCTACCTTAAGCTAGAAGTTATCCCCCCAAGAAAGTATAATTCCTCTCTAGAAACTGTTCTTCTTGATTATTATTCATCGCTTATAAACAAACATGCTGACTTCAAAGCCAAAAAAGACTTGCTATCCTTGAAGCAGTGCTGCTGTGAGATTTCACTTAATCACAGTACTTCAGCTTGCAGATGCTGAAATGTTCTCATCTATATTATCAATGAAACAGGAGAAACTTTTGAAAGTGTGTTCCCACCAATTATGCAAAAGTTGTTTTCTGCATCGAGTGAAATGCAGAAAGGACACTTGAAATTTCTCCAGTAGGTACTCTGCCACATTCGTTGAAGTCTGCTTCTGTGTGTGATAAGAATTTATAATGGGTCCAAATTCAAATTTTTGGTGAAAACGATCGTTCTACATTAAGGAAAATTATAATTTCGTAACATTGTTCTGTGATGAAACACAAGGCATTATTCATGAAAGCTCTGTAACCGTCTTCTCGGGCATTTTCATGGCCATGGTTGTGTGCCACCTTCTCCCTCCAAGACGTGCATATACAAGCTTGCTTTCTCTCTCGGAAGCTGCAGGCAAGAGAATTGCTTTGCCCCGTTTTGCTCCCATTATCATTGGGAGTACATGCAAGGTATACTTGCATCAATCATACATGCTTCAATCATACCAAACACCTACTTTCAGCCTCCAAGACAAAATGATTTATACTACGGGAGATACTTAAATACAAGAAATAAAAGATAAGCATGAATTTACTTTTGCTGGCTTGATGTAAACTGAGAACCAAATGCCCCCCCAAATGTTATGAAGCAACTTCTGTGTAGACTAAGGTCCCACAAAGAACTTCTCCAGTGTGATATATACTTTTTGTGTATCAAGAAAACTCATACAAAAATTGGAATAATTAAAACTTTTGTCAGCTTCCACTGAAGTTGATATTATACTCAGGGTAGCAGCTTCAGTAACCTGACAAATCAGGTACGTGATACTATGAATATCTATTTAAATGCCAAATAATAAGGAAATCCCTTTTCATAAGGAAAGAGGAATTGATTTATTGTGATTATTTTATTCTGTGATGGTTTCCTTGGCAAGACAAATTCACTTCTATTTTCTATATGGTATCTGAAGTTATAAAACACAGGCTAATATAGTTTTCCAAATTCAATACCACATAGCTTACTTAGTATATGAATGAAGAAAGAAGGAAAACTTTTTAAACTAATGGATTTGACAATACAGAGCCAATACAAATTCTTTTAAACCAATACAAATTAAATTATCATAGAAAAACAATGACTGGTTGGAAATAATAAAACCCTATGATGCCTTCTCACAGAAGCAGTTGAGTGACATCAGTCCCAGCTTGATTTTCTTTTTCAAGACATACATCTTGTCTAAATTTCTTCTTAGCTCCTGAAAAAATTTTAAAATCTTTTCCTAAATAACGCTGTCTGTTCTAGAAACAGCTAGTATATCCCTTTGCAGAAGGCCAACTGGATACAACCCAGAAAAAAAGATAATTCACTGGTTTTGTGAAGTATTTTGGCATTTCCTGGAAAAAAATTTGGAACAATCATCCTCAGACACACAGAAATACTTACTACGGAGCTAGTTAGGATATATACTTCAAGAAGCATTATGGTTGTTTTGAAACCTTAACTTCATTTTTTTGCTTTAATAAATTCAGACTTTTCAAGAGCAACTTCAGCATTTCTGATTTGTTAAAATGCGTAAGTTAAATCACTTAAACCATCTAATGTTTACTAGCTGATTCTCAGTACCTCAGCATAGTGGTCAGAGTGTATTACCTAATTAATATTGTCCTACATCAGAGAAGAAGAGAACAGCAGAAATAAATCAGTGATTAAAATGAATTTTAAATAATCTAGTTAATCTGGCATCCTACATAAGAAGAAAATAAACATAGTCCCTGTGCTGCAGGCTCCACAAGCCCTTTTGCCTCAGTTCTTGCACATCACTATTGCCAAGTGCAAAACAGACTATGCAGTAGTGCCGTGGTCTAACTGGCACACAGATAAAAATCTCTGGAGACTAGCCAGAGTAACCCATTCAATAAAAACATCTCAGATGTGGAATTATAACCAATTCATTCATTTGGCCTGATTAGGAGCTTATTTCTTCAAATAAGGTTTATGTGCAGAACTGTAGTAACTGCATGGAAGGTTTGACAGTTCTGCACTTAGAGCAAGACAGATGACAAATGTTAAGAAATTTTCGACAGAATCTTATTTTAGACACATCTCAAATTTGTGCTGAAAGCAAGGTACATTTGAGAATAAAAGATTACCATTTCAAATTTTTAACTAGAGCCACCTTTGTTCCTCTAAGTGCTCCCATATGATAATACAGATATCAGAAGGGTCATATTTCCCCCTCATAATTTAAAGCAAGCAAAGCCAATGCTCCAAGTAACAGCGCACCCACACCTAACTACATTTCAAAGACATTACTGTTATGAAGTCTCACCAGTTACATTTCATTGTTACCTCCAAGCAGTAACCTCTTAGAACAGTGAGATGGGAGGCACTGTTTGCTTTTGTCAAATATATTAGAGCAGTGCTCTTAAAATTTGTTATGGAATCTATCAACCAAGCCTAATTCTTACTTTAACATGATGTTCACTGTTTCATGTGGCAGTTAGCATATGTCTGAGAGCCTGGTTAGTTCAGAAATGGACCACATTGCCTGAACCCCATGAGGGCATACCTTGAGAGATCAGCAGCATTAGACACTAGCACAGTGTCTCTGTGTGTGCTGTAGAACAGCTTAGGTGAAGAGGCCGCGTACAGACAGACAAGCAAAGACTCCGGGACATCTAGTTTCATCAGTGTAGAAAGCAAAATACATGAGAAGTAGCCTCCTTTGCTCATTCTTAAAATGTCCTCATACAGTTCAGCAGACTAAAGAGGCACCGATTGCTTTAACTGGAACTCTAGCACCATCTTGGGGTGGAATTTCACATGTAATACTACAAGTGGTCAGTGAATGAACTATATTCTATAGGAACTGCAATACCACAGCTGAGAACCTGCTTGCTCTATTGAGCGATGCAAGCTTTAGCAGAAAACTATAGACAGTTAAAAGGTAATTAAGCTTGTATTTATGACCAATGGACAGGCATCATGAGTAATTTCAATATTATTAGTAGGAAATATGCCTACTGAAAAGTCTTACATGTCTCAATCTCCACAAGTAACCTGTAATTCCAACCTTGCTCAGACAGTATCCACCTTGCAAAAAAACAACAAAGGTGAATTTCTAAACTCTTACTTTTTTACTAAACTTCTGAGTCTCAAGGATACTGCTTTCAGTCTTGTTACTGACAAGTTTTATTATTGAAATCCAAAATAATTCACCGATTTTTAGAATTAGGAGGCTTAAAAAAAACCAAACAACAAACCAGCATCTCAGAAACTATATATGAACAAACCGACCTTCTTAGTTTTTGGTGTACCAGACAGGAATTAAAACAACAACAAAAAACCTCACCAAAGAGAGTCACTTAATGCTGACAGAAACAGCTGATTTTACTTAAAATTTGATGCAGTAATTTCAGGATAAAATTTCTCATTTTCCTCAAAGATCTTTTACATAAATACTCCCCTATCCTAAGCAGTTGGGTTTTCTACCCAACATTTCATTAGAATGGACATCCTTACTTTGCTAGTTAATTGCAAACCAACATTTTAAAATTTCTT
>NW_010564197.1:0-6489 GCF_000687285.1 Phaethon lepturus | reverse complement strand
CAGCAGGATAAGAACTAAGACAAAGTCTCTATTCAAGGTCAATATTACCAAGCTTTTTAAAATGTGAACAATTATTCAGCACCTCTTTGAACTGCTATTTATACTCCATCCAAGTGCTTTGGAAAAAATAGACTTTAGAACTGCAGTAAGAATAGCAATTAATTATTACATTAAAATCCTTGTTTTAAAAGTTCTTCTCAGCATCATTCTGTCTTCATTTTCTGGCAAGTTGCAACATACTTACATTTCCTCTGCTTCTGACTGCATAAGGAGTACCTGCAGCCAAAGATTTATACGAATATAGACAACTTGAGACACCAGAGTGCTTGTCACAAAAAATACTGTTCTCAGAACATACATACATTAACAATTTACATTATTACACATACCAGATATGGTATATGTAATATACCTTGATTGACATATCTGTCAAAATCAGGCCTCATCTCACAAAAGCACTTAGTCCACAACACGCAAGACACAGTGATCAGAGCGGTCAAAAGACTGCAGCTTCCCTGACTTGTCATGTTCTGTAACTTAGGAAATGTTTTCGAAATAAACATTAAACTATAGGGTTTTTGAAGTTAAATGTTTGTTTACTGCACTATAAAGTTATAACTAGAGTCTTGGATTTCTGTCTCAGACTAGTGTTTTACAGCATTACTTCTTTGTAAGAGACAAAAAACTGAATTCAAACAAAACTAAGCTACCAAATAAAGTATTCCCTACGAATGAGTACTATGTAAATGAAAACCCACAAGAAACAAGATTTCAAAATATTTATTTCAATCATTAAATGAAAGACTGACAAAAACAGTGTTTACTGTTATGAAGGCAATTTTCATCTCATCTATTTTATTAATTTCTCTCCCCATCAAGCATCTTTTTGAAGTGATCATCCAATTTTAGGTTTACTGGTAGGGGGGAGGAGGCAGACTGTCTGCAATTTCTCAACATGTTACTGGTTTAACTAATTAAATATCAACCTCAAAACCATGGTACCTGGATCTCTGTCATTTGTGTAAGAGTTAGAAAAAACGTTACTATTAACCCTCAATATCCTTTCACCCTCTGCGCATTTTTCCCCCTTAAAATATATCTGATTGCAGAATCATAAGATCTTCATTTAACTGTCTCCCTATTTTGTTTTGGTGGTGTTGTTGTTTGTGCGTATGTACACATAAATGTGTGTATATACACTATCTCTACAGACACACACAGAGTAAACATTGTAACCATTTCACTTAAATATAATCTTATTTAAATATACTTATTTTTATATACACTGATTTCTTTCGATTACTCCCAGTAATGGAGCTACCTCAATTTTGCTTGCTTTGCTCCAATGTGAAGGTTGAAAGAAGAGGTTAGGCTGGAAGAGCAAGTGTTCCATATCCGTGTGAGGATATTGGTATTTCCGTATCCACCTACTTTGAAAAAAAGGATCACAGAAGAATAGCAAAACTGTAAGCAAGCTCCAGAACTGCCCACGTGGACTACTGCCAGGCCCCTTGCAAGAAGAAAAACCTGTGAGAACAAAGCTGCTAGTTGACATATTTATGAAGATCCTAATGAACACATCCAGCTTCTACCTATCTGACCAAAAAAAAAAACCAACCAAACAAACAAAACAAAACAAACAAAAAAAAACCAAACAAAACAAAACAAAAAACAAACAACCCCAAACTCTACAGGTAAATGTCTTCAGATGATTCAGAAAACAATTTAAAAAAATTTCAGTGGCATCGGAAAAAAGTATTTCTTTGTATCTCAACAGTTTTTATAAATACTCCTCACTCACACACCACTAATCATCGATTCTGGCTACAGTTAACAGAGTATTTTTATCTTTTTGTAGAGATGAAACCATGAACATTGCATGGGGCAGCTTGAATGCCTCAGCAGCAACAGTATTGTATCATTATGTTTCACAGTCCAAAAACTAATGATTATTCCCATCAGATTAGCACACAAACATAAATACAGAAGCCAGCCAACACAGGAAATGTGTTTGAAAAGCAGAAAAAAAAGATACAAGTTACTTTAAAATATCACTAGCATCAAAGCAGGATCATCCTTCCCCCTAAATCCAGGGTGATGGGGGGGAAACCAACCCAAAAACCAACAAAAAAAACCCAAACCGTATTTCTCTCTTATGCAAGACAAGTAACCTACAATTTCATTAAAGACCACAAATGTGCAAGCTGAATTGTCTAGGCATGCAACAGAAGTCAAAATAACCCTGAAATAACGCAAGTCCACAGGTTGTAGATGAATGTTGAACACTAAAAATCTGACAAGGTGGCAGGAGTCAAAGGAGGAAGTTATTTGTTCAGCCTTTCAGATCACGTCTTTTTATTCTTTCAAAACTCTAGTTGAAGGGTTTCTTCCCTTCTTCATCTGTTTTAGGTTATACGAACTTTCAAGTGGAGGCAGACTATGGATTATCAATAAATTTATCTCCTTGTTTTTCTTTTCAACTGGATTTCTCTATATGACATATTTACTGCTAAGCAATGCGCCTTGATTTTCAGCAATGTGAAGATGTATCAAGAGATTAGTTTCTACAGCTAAAAATTGACGGTCAGTATTCCTGTGGTCTATGTATGAGACTACTACTTTTTGTTGTTCATAAATGAGTATACAAAGATAGTCATATCCTGAAGAAAGACAATACTTCTTGCAATTATTTCTTCATATTTGCCTCATATTTAGATTAACTTTTACAGTAGTCAGAGTGCTGACCTCAATATTCTGTAACTATGAGAGCACAGCAAATTACCAGCAAAATTGTATTTTGCATCACTTTGTTACAATACGAAGTACTGGGAAAATGGGAGTTCAGAAAACTCACAATCAATGAATTAGCACTTTAGTAACTGAACAAATGCTCAAGTAGCTTCACAAACAGTATGCCAATATATGGTGGCAATGATGCTGAAGGTGGTGGCGGTGAGAATAACGACACAAATCAACTCCCATTTCCTTCATTATTCTTGGCCCACATACCTTGACACTCTTGATGGCACAAGTGTCTGTGCTACAAATCTTACCAGGAAACCTCTCTGGGTTAAAATTTCCTCCACCCCAACCAGGTTAAACTCAGGAAACTGATTCACTTTCCCAATCCAGTTCTCCACACAACCACACAAATGCTTGCACAAGCACAAACTGACTAGGAAGCTGTATGGAGCAATAACGCAACCAGGTTGCATAGGCTGGGTAGAACTTCTTCTTACAGTAGTGACAGATCAGATTGTTTGTAGTTCTGTAAACTAAAAGACAGACTTTTGCATTTCTGCTGTCTGAAAAAACTCCCTGGAGAGTTTTCACTGACCTGTGCTACAGATTTTTTTTTTATTTTTAAACATTTCCTTCAACAGTCTCTCCCTTTCTCTACTTTTCTATTGAGCTACGTGGTATCTGCTGCCTCTGGTACCTTCCTTCAACCTGTTGCCTTCACCTCTCCTGTCCTTCTCCAGTCAGTGCACTTCAATTCCACTTCCACTCCATGATGTAATCTGAAAAGTGAACAATTGCTACTATACGTTGCATTTATTTAGCAACTCTGGATTACGCATACAGCATGCGCAAAGCAAGATGGCTTTCTGCCCTAATATTCCAATTCCATTCCTTGCTGCTCACACACAACACAAAGTAAACTCAGAATTCTAAGAAAAATCTTTATGCAAAGCTTTGTGGTAATTTCAACATAAACTGGTGCATTGCAACTGTCCCTGACAAGAATAGGTGAGGTATTACAGACAGAAAACCATGACACTACATAGTACAGAATCTTTTGTAAAATCCTACTGTCATACACAGATTTCATAATTTCCTGAAGAAAAATAAAGAACTCCCAGAGAACTCTTGGGGAACTTGCATTTTAAGAAGCCACAAATTAAAAGATAAGCATCACAAGCTAAATCCATCTAACACAAAAAAGGCCATAAAGTCTATTTATT
This sequence comes from Phaethon lepturus, assembly GCF_000687285.1. Lineage (NCBI taxonomy): Eukaryota > Metazoa > Chordata > Aves > Phaethontiformes > Phaethontidae > Phaethon > Phaethon lepturus. The sequence goes on along the minus strand of NW_010564197.1, from coordinate 2,524 downwards.
TATTTACAGTCTATTTATTGATAGTCTATTTATTTATTTAAAGTCTATTAAATTAAGAATCTATTAAATAGTTCAAACTTACTTCATCAGAAGCAGAGCGAAGACACTGGACAGCAGCCTGCTTTTTCATTTCCTCTAGTGTTAGATCAGAGCACTTTTTCTTACTCTTTCCCCATTTCTTGTAAGCTCCCTTTTCCCAGCCCAGGAAGATGTCATTCTCCTAAAATCAAAATAAAGAAATTACATTATTTAAATTACTAGAAAAACTCAGTACTATAGTAGAACAGAACTACAAATAACATACTGCTCAAAACAAAAACAACCTCACCTTACCTACTAAAAACTACTTTTTGCCAAACTAAAGATTAGTTTGATTACAGAAAACTTGCACTTACTATTCAGAAAAACACATATATTTTTCATAGGACATGGAAGCTATTCACACTTCACTGCAATATTTTCCAATTGCAAAGCATATTCATAAAGATTATTATGGACAATTTATGGTTGAATATATTACTGTAATTTACACAAAATAAGTTTGAGAGTTTCACTGATCTCTGAAACAGTAAGGATGAAAAGCAAATAGTTCAGAGTTCGGATCAAACTTAAGAGAAAGCTAAACAAGCCAAAAGAAGAAAATGCAATGTTAGATCCCAAAGCCTTCAACTCAGTCTCACAATGAACATCTTATGACTAGAGGTAGCAGTGCCTATCTTAAAATGAACTGGAACTAATTTTGGAAGAAAACTGGACACTGGCAGGAGGAGGGGGGGTGGAAGTGGAGTCTTGGGTTCCCATACATGTAAGAACATTTAATTAAGAGCAATAAAATCAAAGAAGAATGCTATTGTAGTATATGTAATCATCTGAAGATAAGTAGCATCCATTTTGTATCGCTCTTCAGAATTTACAAAATTTATTCTCAGACTTGTTTATTCTTCGCTGTCCATTCACATATACACACATGATTTCCCATGTTCATCTCAAAAAATATTTTGGCTACCATGAAAATAATCTTTAACATCTTTTAATGTATGCTGAGATCCACACATCCCCGATGCTTTTCAATATACTTGTTTTAACCTTTTCAACGTATCTGTTACTGCTTCTAATGAAATCCAAGCTAAGGCCCACTCTCATTTTAAAACAACTCCCAATTCTCCATGGCTTCAAAATGAAGTAAAAGTAAGTTGTCAGTGAAGCTAGTTGTCTCTGTGCAACCAAAGAATACGACGGGGAAAAAAAGAGGGTGAAGAGGGACCAATCGCCTTCAGAAGCAGCCATTGAAATGGCTGCCATTCTTGACTTTACATGACCGAGTCCTTCGGGAAGGAGCAGAGCAATTTGTTGAACTTCCTTATTAAAGTCTTATTTGATCACCAAAACTGAAGAAATGGATTTAGTTTTGAAAGAACAAAAAGCTACCAGTCACTCTGTTTTTCCTTATACTTGTGCAACATGCTAGTGGTTCATTTAAAACAAGAAATTTGAACAGGCTACTGTTCTGTTATTAGAAGGGCTAACAGAAAGAAGCAACAGAAAAATATATAAAACAATAAAATTCTCAGAAAACAGGTTCAATAGACTGTGCACATCTACACTCCATTTTTTAAAAATAAATTCCTAAGTCTTTTCCAAAAATTAGTTTATATATTTCTTTATACACAAAGAGGCTGTAGAGCACTCCAACTCTTCCCAATATACATGTGAAAGTTTACAAACTGATAAGACCCACCTACCCCCCACAAGCTTCCAAAGCCTGTCCCGCTCATCCACATGGGCACAATTACAAATGAAAAAATACATACCCACTTGCAATACATTAGTCAAAATGAAAATCCAGGCACACCAGCAAATGTGCACTGGGTTAACTTCATTTATTCTGCTTTTAGGTGAAAAGCTGGTTAAGGGAACATTTACACTAGGAAAATGTTACCAAAATGCTGTGTATTAAAGTATTTTTTTATCTACGCCAACAAAGCTTTGCTTTTACACATATGTTAAAGCTAACCTCCGCAAAAGTAGCTTTACTAGTTGTACAGGCTGGTAGTCTATCAGCAGAGCAGTAAGAACCCTCATGCTTATAGAAATTTATAAAGCATTTCATTCAGTTCTCCACACACATAATTTGAAAGATACTTGACACTTGCCTGCAAACTTTGACACTTCAACTTTTAAAAATTTAATCCTTGCAACAAATACACAGTTTTTTGAATGGAGGAAGGGAGGCTAAACGCAATTGTCTCTCGGGCACCCACCAGAGAGCTGTGTGTATCACCATCTCACCCCTCCTTCCAGAGTAAGCATGCTGTTCATGCACTCCGGGAACAACACAGCTCATCTTCTAGGATGCAGCGATTGAGGACAGAGCTCCAGCAGAATCCTCTCCCCCTTTCTAACTCTTTAGACAATACACAGAAAATTTATTTCTGAACATACAGTTTTCAGTCACACCTGGCTGCCAGTGCTTCACACTGCCATTTTAAGGTTTTGGGGGGGTTGGGGGGGTGGGAGGTGGGGG
>NW_010564196.1:0-505 GCF_000687285.1 Phaethon lepturus | reverse complement strand
AAAGGATTCTTTGCATTGGAGACGATGCTTCCTCATTAAATATCCTGAAGGTATTTAAAGGATGTGTAGACATGGCGCTTAGGGACATGATTTAGTGCTGGACTTGGAAGCATTAGGTTAACAGTTGGACTCGACGATCTTAAGGTTTTTTTCCTGCTGTTTTCTTCAATTTTTTAATACCACGTCAAAAAGCTGACAATTGGATAAATGCCCCTCCTCCTTCTGTCCAACACTTTCCCTGTGCTTTGGACTACTTTCTCCTATACCTAGCGGAGGCTTCTTCCTACATACTTGCAGCTGTTCTTCATGTTGCCATCACTGCACAGATTAGGGACCTAAAATATCTTGCACCACGTTTCCTTACAGGCACCATCTCAGTGAAATAACAACAAAGAGTATAAGGACATTTCTGCCCATGTCGGAGGTGCCCACCTGGAAAGCTTCCCAAACAGGGCACTGGCATGACCAGCACTACAGCCATCCCCGCTCCTCCCTGCGGACCCAC